>NC_056747.1:1004330431-1004357931 GCF_019279795.1 Protopterus annectens | reverse complement strand
TCAGAGGATCCCCATTCTTTGGAAAAGGCTCCCCACCAATGTGAAGCAGAGTCCATCTTTAACCCTATTTAAGTATAACCTTGGCCAATGGATAGGAAACTGGATATTCACCCTGGGCCTGGCCCCCGTGTTACTGATAGAAAGAGGCAGACAGTAATGCCTAAGCTAATATATCCTCCCACGTGACCTCTAGAAACTTCCTATCTAACATACCCCTTCCTAACAAATGCCCATAATATGTATGGACACAATTGGATTGGATTGCATGGCTAGGCATATAAGATCCCTGGTATTAACCTATGAATGAACCTATTTCTTGTATGTTTGCTTGTTTTCTTTTGTTTGTAGTAAATGGGAGTAATCACCCAATTTTTGTGATTTTTTATGTTGTACTAACTTGTATTTATGTCTTGTTGCCGAGTTTAGTAGTTTGGGTATTATATGGCCGAATAATATTTTTAACAGGTGGTTTGTGTTTAGTTTGCTTTTTTATTTTAATTTTCCTGTTGTAGTCTTTGTGGAAGTAGAGCTGGCATGGTTTGTTTTAGGATGAAATAATCAGCCTCTGGATATTCTGGATGATGTAATTAACTTGTAGATATTTTTTAAATGTATTTTATTATTTGTGAACCTGGTTAGCCTTGCTTGGATCAAGTCTATTTTCAGCAGGACATGGGAATGGAAGCACCAAGAGGAAAATTAGTATGACAAAGTTGTAAAATCACAAGCATATGATAAAAACAAAATATTAATATTAAAGCTGATATTTGCACTTTGTACTTGATCTATGTTTTTAGTGTACATTTTTGTCACACAAGTTTAATGTGTGAGTATGTGCATGCAGAATTTGCTAACCTTTACACGTGTGTGTGTGTGTGTGTGTGTGTGTGTGTGCGCGCAGGCGTGTATATATATATATATATATATATATATATATATATATATATATATAAACAAACATATATAATACATGCAGATATATATGTACATGAAGTTGGATCACAAGACTAAGTTGTGGTACGCAAAGATGTTCAATCCACACCTAAAAAGAAGCATCTTACACCCTAAAAATGCCTAATAAAAATCATGTCATTTTACATTAACACATGCTGGGTCATGAGCAGAACAGACATTGCCACATACTCAGGCTGGTAATGCAGTTTGAGACTTCACAACAGCCTATGTGCACCACATACACACCCACACATACACACACACATGTTATGTGGACATATACTTTATACTGAAGTATGCAGACAGACAGATAAACACACACACACACACACACACACACACACACACACACACACACACACACACACACACACACACACACACACACACAGAAACCATGCCTGCATTTGAAGCAGCTGCATATTAAAATATTAAGTCATTTGCTGCTGACTGCCAAGAGGTTTCACTGACTGAATCCCAGTTGCCTGGACTGTAGTAAAGGCTCCATTCCTCTGCACCAGGGAGACAGGCTACTTGTGTTATGATAACTTGCTGCGTTTGTTGATTTTATATTTTGCTTACTTGAGCTTGTGTACATCTGTCTTGCTGAATCAGGAGTCAACCACCTTTAGAAGTTCCTCTTAAACAGCTGTTCTTTTTTTTCTTTCTTTTTTTCTTGGTGTCAAATGCCACTTTTTCCAGCATCCTACCATAACTTAGAGTAACATATCCAGCATGCATTCCTGCTGTCAAAATCAGTATGAAGCAGTTTGTAATAACCTGCATTGCACAACTGCCCACTTGCTAGCAAGTCTGTACGACTATATTGCTTATGGTACCTCATCTGCTTCTGAAATTCTCATCACCAGTGTGTGTGTGTGTGTGTGTGTGTGTGTGTGTGTGTGTATATGTGTGTGTGAGTGTGTGTGTGTGTGTGTGTGTGTGTGTGTGTGTGTGTGTGTGTGTGTGTGTGTGTGTGTGTGTGTGTGTGTGTGTGTGTGTGTGTGTCTGTGTGTGTGTGTGTGTGTGTGTGTGTGTGTGTGTGTGTGTGTGTGTGTGTGTGTGTGTGTGTGTGTGTGTGTGTGTGTGTGTGTGTCCATCCATGTGCACGTTTGTTTTGGAGTGTTGCTGAAATGATTCGTTTCCAGTAATATATACTGCACACCTCTGTTATGTTGTCTGATTCACGTCAGTAATATAATCTTTTAGTTCAGACACATGGTAATAATGTACCAATGTGGTCCTCATAGTACTCACAAGGAGAGGAGATGGTGAGTGCAGCAGTAACAGTGTTTTTCTACTGAACTGTATTGCTTGCGCTGGAAATATATAAGACGTATAGCAGTTGTAATTCATTTTACTTGTAATATCTCAGCACTTTTCACATGACTGTACTTGTAATAGCTAGAAGGTGTAATGTACTAATGCACTAATAATTATATCCATGTAACTCTTACTTGGAAAAAGACTCGTAGGAGAATAATGTAGGACTGGAACATTTTTGTGTAGCAAAATTATAACTGAGACAGAAACATTCAGCAATAAAATGTATTACTGCATACTGTAGTTACTATATAAACTACAGATTGTGGTATAGTGTCTGGAAACTAGATTACACAAAACAGGAAAATATGTTTCACAAAAAAACAGGGGTGTTCTATTAATATCACCTAATGAATTTACCAATAAATAAATAAGCAACCAGTCTGAGAAACAAAGAAATAACCATAGTGAGGAAATGAGACAGTGGTACTGCATATCACAGGCACTTTATAACAAGATTCACTATTAATACTGACAAAGTGAAAGTAGAGGTGGACAGAAGACAACCTGGATGAAACTGAAGCAAATGTGTCAGTGTAATGCTAATACTGCCTGCGTGACCATGGTAAGTATTACTTTGTTTGTGAGCTGTAGTATGGAGATTCTAGGGACCACGTGGAAGCTGTATTTAGGGGATTTCTAGTATTGTTACACACCTTGTGCTCTATTTTCCTGCCTTTGACCATTTAATAGTTTTGCAGGTGGTAAGATGATTAGCAAAACTTTGGATAAATAAATGAATGAATACATAGTCCCTGATATTAAAAATGCAACACTGAGAAAATTTGTGTTCTGCAGGTCTCCACTATGCATT
Source organism: Protopterus annectens (assembly GCF_019279795.1). Lineage (NCBI taxonomy): Eukaryota > Metazoa > Chordata > Ceratodontiformes > Protopteridae > Protopterus > Protopterus annectens. The sequence goes on along the minus strand of NC_056747.1, from coordinate 1,004,354,840 downwards.
ATATTTGAGCTATTCAGAGACTGCTACAGTGGTGTGAAGGCATGGACAGTAGTCTCGCTGTTAAAGTTGCATGCAAAAGCGTCAGGCTGCCGGTGTACTCAATACTTATTAGCCATGAGCTCTTCTCCACAAATATTGCTGGCATCTGCATAGCATGGTAAAGCAATTCAGAAAATTGTTGTATTGTGTTATTTGGGTTGCACAGAGGAAAAAGTGTACAGTATCATTTGAAAGCATGCAACCATGCAATTTTCAGTTACCTGCATGAAGTCAGCAAGGTTGAATCCTGTAATTTTTGACAGAAAGTCTGAAATGCGTAGCAGTTAAAGTTCAAAACATCAGAAAATAATGAATCCTTAAAGTCCCTACCTTTCTGGACATGGGTCCTGCAAGGGGGAGGGAAGGATTGAGGGGCAAGTCTGGTGGTTTGGTATTGTGGACTTTCAGCAATATGAGTTTCAAACCATCCATCTCAATATTGCAGGAATTGTGTGTTAGTGTGTGTGTGTGTGTGTGTGTGTGTGTGTGTGTGTGGGTGTGTGGGTGTGTGGGTGTGCGTGTGTGCGTGTGTGTGCGTGTGTGCGTGTGTGCGTGTGTGTGTGTGTGTGTGTGTGTGTGTGTGTGTGTGTGTGAATGTGTTGTCCCTGTGTGTGTTTGTGTGTGTGTGTGTGTGTGTCTATAGGGGCATGAAGTTTGCAGCTCTCTGGATATTGCACATTTATTTGAGTGTGTGTGTGTGTGTGTGTGTGTGTGTGTGTGTGTGTGTGTGTGTGTGTGTGTGTGTGTGTGTGTGAGTGTGTGTGTGTGTTGCATGGGATGGTAGGGAGTGCACTAGCAATCTCAGGTCTGATAGTGCAGTATTAAATTCAGAGACATGATAATGAACTACTTAACAGGTTTTGCTTCGTGTGGCTTTATCATGTCTTTTAACCATAGATTATTGCCATCATGCTATTGGGCAGTTATGCATTGCCTTGGTAGATCTGGCAGAGACAATAATTCTGAATCCCAGGGAGTGTGTGTATGTATACAAATGGGCAAGCATACATCATACCAATGTATGTTTACTTCTTAGTAGTGTGTATCTGCAATGTGTGTTATTTCTTTTCAGGTCATCAAAAGAACAGAGTGTCTTATTTGGGGTATTCAGAAGGGGTCTATATCATATATTCGAAATTCCAAAATATGGAACACCATAAGCTCGAACTTGGAATTTCGAAATATGATAACAATGAACACTCAGAATACTGAATTTTTTCCCAGGGAAAAAATTTGCTGTTCCGGGAAACATACACACAACACAAGCACACCAAAATAAAAAAACTACACACATACACTTAACAAAACCCTACTTCTAACCATACACTAAACTGTACATACATTCCCATCTATCCACTAACCTTAACCTGCACCCTAACCCTAAGGTCCGTAACTATCGCACACTTACACTACGAAACTATATTCAAACAAACTAATAAATAAACACACATACACTTAACAAAACCCTACTTCTAACCCTACACTAAACCATACATACACTCCTACCTATCCACTTACCTTAACCCGCACCCTAACCCTAAGGTCTGTAACTATCGCACCACAGTGGAGGAAATAGCGAAGCCATGGAACGGCCCACCAAAATCTTGCCCTAGGTAAGAATTTGATGTTCCGGGGCTTCGCTATTTCCATCCTTCGATGTAGTTGGTTCGATATTATAACATTCGAAGTTTTGTAACTTCGATGTTATAATATAGACCCTTCAGAAGAATAGTCTGGTGTCAGATACTTGTAGTCTAGGTAACTATTACAACCTTGTTTATGCTCTTGAATGATACAGCTGACTGTTACGGTGTCCTGATCAGTCTCCCTTTCCATGCATAACGTGGTTGAGCACTGAACCGAAAGGGGACTCTGCTGTAATTTCAGATAAGGAGTAGGCAGTTTTCAGTACTATTACATGAGTGAGTCTAATCTAACATTAATTAATTAACACAATTCCTGCATAAGGGTACTGAAGCCAATGTCCTTCATGGCATTTTTAAAAGACCATAAATAAATGTACATGGGTGTATTGGAGCCCTGCATGGTTAGCTGCTTGATTTATATAACTGGAGCTCTATGTGCATTGAAAGTTATTGAGTATTCTCAAGTTATTACGCATTTCATTATAGCAGTGGTTTCTGGAATTTGTAGTAAATGATTACAATTAATATGATACAACCATTTATAGTATAATGTACAGTGGCTTAAACTAAAGTGTTTTTGTAGCTTAAGTATGCAAATACTTAAGTAAGGACATACTGGCATAGAGCTGTCAATGCTGATTGATCTATATGACTTTTGGAGTTTTTTTTCTGGTATGTATACTTCAACTCGGAAAAGATTTCTTCTGTCACACTGAATCTTGTACATAGCTCAAAGAAAAATGATGTAGCCTGATCATAGACTGAGCAATTGATAATAATCTATAGTATGCAGAACATTGCTGAGATCAAGAGAGCTGCTTAAGAAAATACACGTGAGTCTGTACCACGCCTAGGGGTGCACACGCAAAACCAAAACCAAGTAATTATCTGAGGTACGACAAGTTTAGTACTGTGCCCTCCTGCACAGAGCAGTTGATATGTTCTGATAAATAACTCTGCTGCAATTAAAAGCTCTTTTGAATGACATTCTAACCTGTCAAGTGTTGTGCAATATCCCGCCCTTGAAATTACTTTTTACTGTGTCTGACTGTAAATACTAACATATTTCTGCTGAGGTGTACCAAAAATGCACCTCTACTTTAAAGTGAAAGTCTGACATGCATTAAGCTTACCGAACAGTGCCGTGGGCCTCAGCACTTTCTTTTACAATGTAACCATTTACAACCTCTTCTGTTTTAACCGTTTCAATGCTTTTTTCCAGACTTGTTTCTGAAGGAGAGCCTGTGAAAAAAATTCAAGAATTGTAAAGTAGAGTATAAAAATATTCAGAGCAGCAAGTCTGAGGCAGAACTACTTCTAGAGAAATTTACTTCCATATGAGTATTACCTTAACAGTTAAAAAATGCCAATTTCTCCATGAATTTTGTTGAAAAATTATGTAACTGGATGAAAAAATCCCTATATATATATATATATATATATATATATATATATATACATACACACACACACACACACACACACACACACACACACACACACACACACACACACACACACACACACAGTCACACACACACACACACACACACACACACACACACACACACACACACACACACACACACACACACATATTTACTGATGCAATAATATGCTATGATATTTAGTTTAAGAAGCAGTTTACTTTCACGTGAAATTACTTCATAAAATGGACAGGAGACAACTTTTCTTATGCTTGTGCTTTTCTTTGCGTGCTATGATGCTGCAGAGGAAGAGAAAAACTAAAGACGATGAAAAGCAGATTTTTGCCTTGAATTTTTGGTCTTTTCCTCATAAAATGTGTGGTTTTCTGTCAAATCACAAAGGACTGAAGTCACTAAATAATGACATAGGTTTGAGTTTCAGACTTCATATATTTCAGAAAAATGCTTGTTAACACTAAACCTGTTATTCTAGCAACTTTCAAAGTTTATAAGAGTTTATAAGAGCAATATTTAAAGTCTGTCTGATTTTAATCTGTTTTTGGCCCTTTGTCCCCCCATTATTGTAGGCTTTGTCCAGAATTCTTGCACTAACAGGTTGAGAGGTATGACTGTGAGTAACCTGAGATCACTGTTTCTGAAGAAGATAAGGATAATAAGGATAGTAAGCCAATCCATCTCTCTCCATCTAATTGCCATATGAGTCCCTTCAGTCTTATGAAGAAAAGTTTAAACTGGCTTCAACCCCTCCCACAACACCTGAAGAAAAATGTAGAAGAGAATTATGAGGAACTTTGGATTATCCCATCTCTGGGTCCAATAATTAAGGATGATGTTAAAGCAACCTGGGGGTACCCTAACTCTTCCCTTTTCAGCCCCCAGAAAGGAAGCCCCTAACTGAGAGAGTACAGCAGTTGACTATGCATCATAGTGTTGAGTCATCTGTGATCTTTTCGGTATACCTTCCTGAGAGTCTGCTTATGGCTTCAACAGTAGTGCACCATGTTATCCACAGCTTCAACAGTAGTGCATCATGTTATCCACAGCTTCGACAGTAGTGCACCATGTTATCCATGGCTTCAACAGTAGTGCATCATGTTATCCACAGCTTCAACAGTAGTGCATCATGTTATCCACAGCTTCAGTAGTAGTGCACCATGCTATCCATGGCTTCAATAGTAGAGCATCATGTTATCCACAGCTTCGACAGTAGTGCACCATGTTATCCGTGGCTTCAACAGTACTGCATGTCATCTACAGCTTCAACAGTAGTGCACCATGTTAACCATGGCTTTAACAGTAGTACACAATGTTATCTATGGCTTCAAGAGTAATGCACCATGTTATATACAGCTTCAACAGTAGTGCACCATGTTATCCACAGCTTCAACAGTAGTGCACCATGTTATCCACAGCTTCAACAGTAGTGCACCATGTTATCCACAGCTTCAACAGTAGTGCACCATGTTATCCATAGCTTCAACAGTAGTGCACCATGTTATCCATGGCTTCAATAGTAGTGCACCACGTCATCCACTGTAATTGTGATTGGGATGATGCTGAGGCTTGGGATGCAGGCTTGCATGTTTGCCTGCACAGGAGGACATGGTTGAAATTCTGCTCTAGGAAAAAGACTGTGGGAGTATGATCCTGGATACCCATTTTTGGTGGAAGTGATCTTTGGCCATCTGCCTCAGGAATTAGTTGAATTTCCGATGAGCAAATAGAAGATTTTCTCTGCAGAGGGCATTTACGGCCCCACCCATTCTTTTACTTCCACTTTGTCTTTTTCTAAGCCTGGTCAATCCCCAAAGAGAAAGAAGTTTCTTCACCTCCCATAGCAGACTCCACTCATCTTGTCCACTCTGCTCAGATGTTGTTTACTTCATCCATGATGACAAACCCGCCACCTGTTCTCTTGCAGTCATGACTGTAATCTGAGACTGCTAGTGTGGAGAGCTCTTCAAGTTCATCACAGCTTGAAGAAAACAATCACAAAGGTACAATGGATTCGAGGTGTGTTCAACCTTTGCATATCCTCAAGCTCACCAGACCTGTCTCAGAAAGATCTCTACCGGTAGGAAGAGGAGCACTTTGCACATGTCCAGGCTCTACTGCTTAAAGGGATACAAATGGTGATCTATTTTTTGAAAGAGGGGACAGTGTTTAACTCTCACATTTTCCTCATCCCAAATGTAATTGGATAATTTTGATCATATTCTGGATCTCATTCACTTAAACAAGCATATTCATTATGTCTATTTATGGATGCTCATCCTATAGAGGCTGATGTCCTTACTTCTGCAGGGCTTCTGGATGCTGCTAGTGGACATGGTGGATGTTTTTTGGCACATCAGTATCTGGGGTCCTACAGGAGATTCTTTCAGTTTTGGCCTGGGTATGCAACACTTACCATGCAAAATGTTACAGTTTAGGTTTTCCTCAGTGCCCATAGTTTTTAAGTAGCTGTTAAAAATAATGGGTGGCCAAAGCCTGCAGGAGAATGGTCTCCTTATCATCCCTTAAATAAACAACTGACTTCTAGCAGCTCTGTCTAGGGACTTCTTGGAACTATCATTGCTGTGGACTTTACAATAGTTCCAGTCCATAGTGTGGCCATAAATTGCTGAGAGCTTTCTATCATCCCTCCCCAGAAGACTGTCTTTGTCACCACAAAGTTAAAGACTCTCCAGTGTTGGTCATTCCTTTACTTGGAGAGGGTTCAGGACATCACAATTTTAGCTGTCTGGGTCAGAATCAAAATCAGGATCAAGGTGTGGACCCTACATTCTCCTTTTGGGCTTAGTGGTTATTACAGACTTCATTGGTGCTACCTGTATGCCTGAGGATATGAACATTGTAATGACTTCTGAGTTATCAGTGGCTTTATAACTATAACACATTAGCAGATGTGCTTTTTTGTCAGACCCTTGCGTATTGAACCCAGAATGGTTAACAATCTTTACCAAACTTCTATTGACGTTTCTAGTTGTGTAAATGAACTTATAGCATGGTCTAGTAATAGACACTTTGCTTGTAGACTGGGCAGCCTGTTAGCATTTCCATTCAGTACAGGGAGTGTGGTTCCATAGCACATGGGGCTGCAAATTTTATGTTATGTTTTTGTTGACTAGGCTAGTTCCTCTAGGTTTGTAACTTATCTTTAGGGAAGATCTAAGATGGAATTTGTACAGCCCAGGGGAATTTTTATGTGGGCAGCATGAAGGTTCCACTACACTTTCTTTAATACGTGCCATGGGATCTTTTACATCTACCTGCATTGCCACCAATTCAGAGAGCTAGGACCTTGGTCTAATCATATACTAACAGCTACAAACAAATGCAATCTGAGGGTCATGCTGCTTAACACTAGAAGTCTAAATCTCAAAATGCACTTGTTCGAAGCACTCCTTAAAATGGAGAACATCAATAGTTATGCTGTGACAGAGACCTGGTTCAAGGCAGCAGAAAGCACCCCTGCACTACCAGGCTATAACTCATTCCACACCTTTTGGCTGAAGAAATTTGTACCAAAGCTCCAAAGGTGGTGGTGTTTCCATATTCATAAAGGATGTGCACACCTCCAGACTGGTAGCCCAACATAAGACATCAGAGATACTTCAGGTGCAGCTAACATTGGGTAAGACAGCGATTCAGTTCATAGCCTGCTATAGGTCCCCAACCATGTCCCAAGACTTGCACTCCACATTCCTAAGCACCCTGGAGAATATTAGGGTCCAACCTAACACTCTCTTACTAGGCAACTTCAACTACCCCTCCGTTAACTGGTTAAACTACTCATGTACCAATACACTTGCCCAACATTTCCTGGAGTTCATTAATTCCAATGCCCTGGACCAGCTTGTTCTTACCCCCACTAGAGGTACAAACATCCTTGACCTGGTTATTACTAACATGGGCGACTGTTGCTCTACACCAATAGTCAGCTCCTCTCTGGTTAGATCCGACCACAAACTAATCACCTTGGAAATCCACATCCCTCCCACCTCCCTCCTGCAAAGGTAACCACCAAAACTTCTCCAAAGCTAACGTTGGGCTCCTAAAACAGAGGTGGCTAACTTCATGGCACCCATGCAAATGGAGAATAGTTGCGTGACTGCAGAATCATACAACAGTGCACAGTATGAACACGTACACAAATGCATGGATCTTGCCATACCCAATAGAACCAAGACATTCTCCTCCAAAGAAAGGAAGCCAATCTGGTGGTCCCCTGCCATAAACAAACTCTACAACAGAAGGAGAAAACTGATGCAGAATAAGGTGAAGTCCCAAGACTGGAAAAACTCCCTTATCACCCTCAACAAAAAGTTGAGATCCCTCATCAAATCCTCTAAAGCTAGCTATGAAAAGAGAATTGCAGCAGATAGTAAAGACAATGACAAGGCCTTCTATAGTTATGTAAAGAATCTCCATGGCAATACCCAGATTTGGTCTGAGCTACTGGACAGTTGTACCTCCTATACTGAGCCAACAGATATTGCCAGTATACTGGCCGACAGATTCAGTGCCAACTTTACCCCCCCAAAGGACCAATCACAATACCAGTAGATTGCCAGGCACCCAGTATTACTGCTGCACAGGTTAAAACAGCATTGTCCAAGGCCAATAATACAGTTTCTATGGGACCTGACAATATCTCTGGCTGTGTTCTACATGAACTACAGAGTGAATTGGCACCTCATTTGTGTGCCCTGTTCAATCACAGCCTCACCTCAGGCTTTGTCCCTACCAAATGGCACACTGCTACAGTCATCCCTCTCCACAAAGGAGGAGCGACTACAGACCCCGGGAACTATCGCCCCATTAGCCTGATGAGTCTGATATGCAAAGCTATGGAACGCATCATCATGGATCTAATAAACAAGGATGTAGGGAATCTCCAAACTCTGGATCCCACACAGTTTGGTTTTGTGAAGGGTAGATCATGCCTGCTCAGCTTGGTCGACTTCTTTGAGTCAGTCACCAGGGCTACGGATGAAGACAAGGTGGTTCATACAGTCTACCTTGATCTGGCCAAGGCTTTTGATACCATTCCCCACTCAGGAATCATAGAAAAAACTCACTAAGCTTGGCATCAACCCCTATATCACTAGGTGGGTTGCAAACTAGCTCACAGATAGAACCCACAGTGTGAAAGTAGCTGACTCCAAGTCAGACTGCCGACTAGTCGCGAGTGGAGTCCCACAGGGTTTGGTCGTGGGTCCTTTCCTGTTTGGTATCTACTTATCTGAAGTCCAGGCCAACACGAAGGGACACTGGCTGACAAAGTTCGCAGAGGATTGCAAGTTGGGAGCTATTATTAACTCAAAATAAAACAGCAGGACTCAAAAGTGGCTTCAGGTTCCAGTATCAAAACATTTAATGAAACACAAGTGCTTTCATAGGTAAACCCCACTTCTTCTGATGTCATTACAAATTAATTAAAACCATTCCCCCTTCTTATACACACATCTCAAATCACATGATACACCAATTAAAGCATCACTCACATTTAAATTTGTCAGTGCCATAAATCAGCACTAAGCATATGCTTTCCTAAAATACATATAATTAGTTCATAAATCAACAGATTGAAATACATCAGTGCACTTATAAAACACAACATTACTTAAAACTTAACTACTTCCATACACTACCTAAAAAGTGGCCTAGATTTCAGTTTAGGCTGTATTGGGACATATTCATTGAGCCCATGACCAGTATCTTCTCTCAGTCTCTCTATCCACTCAGCTTCTTACTCCTCGGTGGCATTACATAAATCACCTCCTCTAATGTTTTCAGAAGTCCTCCCTATGGCTAAAAATGTAAACATGTGTTTCTAATCACTACTCATAACGTGCTTAGCCAATGCACTCACTTTACTCTTTTTGCTAATAGAAGAGCTATGCTCACGTATTCTCTTTTTAAAAGACCTATCGGTTTTCCCTACATAAAATTTTTGGCATTTCACACAGTGTGCCAGATAAACAATATGCTCAGTCTCACATGTAGCAGAGACCTTAAAGTTACATATTCTCTGTTGATCTGGATGTTCAAAATGTGAGCTAGTATCTATATTCTTACAAAAGGAACACTTACCACATGGTATAGTTCCTTTGGCTCCACCTACCCTATTCATCATTTTTGGATAGCATAGCTGTCTTTTCAAAGATTTACTGTTCTTTAACAGGAACCTAGGCTCTGTGTCTATCAATTCCTTAATATCCTTATCTGTTTTCAAAATGTCCCAGTGCTTCCTAACAATATTCATATAGGTATGTACATTGCTAGAATAATACAAAGGTACTCTTAACTTACTGTTATTTTTACCTTTACTAATAGTCACCTCTCCTTCGTTATAGTTCTTAGAAAAATATGGTTTGGCTTTAGAATCTCTTAATTTCATTACTTCAGTCACACTAGTTCTATTGCTTGTTCATTATATCCCCCTTCCTTCAGTTCACTACTAACTGTCTCTACCTGATGAAAAAAATCTTCATCGTGCACATTCAGTCTAGATGCCCTAAACACTTTATTTTCCATAACATTTTTAAAAATATAGGGTGGATGCATGCTATCCTTCTATAAGAAACATGGGCAGCAGCACCACCTTCCAACAAACACTGAAAAATCATCTCAACTCTTCCTGGCTATGTTCCTGTTCTATAACTTAACTGCTTCCTTTTACTTATATTATAACTAAATTCCTATGCTTTTTACTACTAGTGGCTGAAGATACTTTCTCCATATTTATTTATTTTTTTCTCTCATCACTTGTTGATACTGGGAGAATAATGCTGATTAATTTATCTCCGTTTTTACCACTCTGAATTCATCTGGCAACTAACTAAATTCCTGCTTTTATGTATAAATTCTGTATATCTTACTGTAATCAAACCAACTAAATTCCTGACTTATGTATATATTCTATATATATTACTGTAACCACTGTGCGTAACACTGTTTCTACTTCTGTACCAATTAATGTTTAATTTTTTTTCTGCATCTATGTTCTTGTCGGAGCTTATTTACCCGGGCCTCCACCGAAAATGGGCTCTTTCAGGCCCAGTAGACTTTCCAGGTAAACAAATGCAGTAATAAGTAAATAAATAAACAAATAAATAAATAAGATGATTAACATGACATGCCTTCCCATATTGTTTGGTAAATATCACCCTGTTCATCCATTTCTATACTTACACCCAAGAAATTAATACTTTTTGTAGAGTAAATATAAGTAAAACAAAAAAAGACATACTACAATTAATATATCTCAAAAGAAAAACATAAAAAAGATGTACTACTTTTATTGACTTAGCTATTATTAACTCCTCAAGTGATGCTGACATCCTACAGAATGGCCTCACTGAGACCAACGACTGGTGTCAGAACCATGGCCTTAAGCTCAATGCCAAAAAATGTGTCGTCATCCCCTTTGGGAAAAACCTAGTTCTCATGAATTACCACATATATCTGTCCACTGAACACAGAAGGCATTATAAGAGATCTGGGAACACAGGTTGACAGCAACCTCTTTTGATCACCACATTGCCACTGTGGTCAGAAAGTCCTTCTACATGGCACATCTCATTATTAAGGGTTTTGCATCCAGGAAGAAAGAGGTCATTGTCTCCCTCTACTCTTCCCTCATTAGGCCAATCATCGAGTACAATGCCCCATTTGGCTTGTACCTCACTAGACACCTGCAACAACTGGAGAGGCTGCAAAAGTACCTTGCAAAGAGGATCCTAGGCCTTAAACACTTGCCTATATGGACAGACTCAAAAAACTCCAACTATTCCCTGTCTCATATCACCTACTTAGAGGCGATCTCTGCTTGACTTACAAAGCCATGTCTGACCCAGCTTTGTAAGAAATGCTACATCTAAAGAAATCCCAGTTCCTCCACACCATACACTTTAGAGACCTCAACCCCATTACCACAATTAACAGAACATGCTGGAGGGACAGGTTCATAACCCAGAGACTGCCCATGCTATGGAACAGACTTCCCATACATGTCAAGCAGAGCACCTCACTGACCCTCTTCAAGAGAAATCTTGATGAGTGGATGGGAAACAGAAAATTCACCCCGGGGATAACTCCAGTGGCGAGGCACTGGGAACTAAGGTCGGTGGCACTATGCCAGGGTAATCCTATGGCTAGGTTTGTAAAGGCCCCAGGGCCATTAGCCTAGTACACACCTATGACCCTATGAACAATGCCTGTCTTCAAACTGTTTACACTTCAGACCATACAGCTGCCTTATTCTAGGCAACCCTTGTCATATTTATTTGTTTCAGGAGATGGGGTCTGTTTTATTGTTGCCCACAGTACTCCACATGAGATTTTTACTAACTGTCTGTAAAGATAAATAACACAATAAGTTATTGATTTCTCCTGGTTATGCCAGTCCGTTTTGCTTCTCACTATCATCCAGTTCTACTGATTGCTTCCAGACAGAGCTTCTGCCTATCCTGTCATTTGATTTAGCAATTTCAGTACCCACTTCCATTTGCTGTTGGTGTTGGCATCCCATTTTGTCTTTGGTGCTGTACCCCTTTCTTCCCCCAGATCAATCACTTCTATCTTTTTTGCCTAAAATCTAGGCTGCCATGAACTGCCTTTCAAAATCCCTGCTAATTCCTATCTCTTCTTTTAAATATTATTGTGTATGTTAACACTCTTTAGTTCAGTAAAGTCGGTATATTTAAATAAATGAAATTACCTTTAAAAGTGATATAATTTAATATAGAAAAGTAATACGCAGGTATGCGTGCAAGGAACCCAGGCAATGTTAGACACATGACACACTTCAAATTGCCTTTTTAAAAGTGTTTTTGTATTATTGATTTCATCTTTTCATAGAGTGACTAGTAACCATTACTGATTTTGTTTTGAAAACAAATGTACTCCTCTATGACTGCTTTGGGTTGAACTTACTCATAGTGTGTGAGCCGTTATGAGGGTAGATACTGATTGGTGTATGTATGTTTGTGCATTTGTGTGTTTGTGTGTGTGTGTGTGTGTGTGTGTGTGTGTGTGTGTGTGTGTATGTGTCTATTTCTGCGTCTATGTGTGTGTGTGTGTGTGTGTGTGTGTGTGTGTGTGTGTGTGTGTGTGTGTGTGTGCACATACTAACATGCGAGAGCGCATGTGTATGTGTGTGATTGTGGGTATGTACCTTTGTGTCTGTGCACTCATCAGTCAGTTAGACTGTAGCATCACCAACATTAATAATTTATACAGGAAGCATGAAAAAACACTAATTTGTGTGCCTGTGTTGCAGGGATGGCTGAGAAACGACATGCTGTGCTTCCACAGTAGTACAATACACTGTGTTCAAAGGAATTAATTCATTGTATAACACAAAATATGTAAAGATTTGTTAATGCACCAAAATCACCCATGAGATTTTTGTACATTTCTGAAGTGCACTGTCCAGACAAACCTTCCCCTCTGCTACTGAGTAAGATACAGTTATGATTTTGTTTATGGTAATAATTAATTTTGGATGAAATGCTAGATCACCATTGTCAGTGCCTTTGTATACCAAATTATATAAATTTAATTGAACGTAGAACTTTCCAGAAAATATATTCCAAGTCTCTAACTGCTAGTTTATGATTATCCCATGGTGTAGGAAACTGCCTACTACCTCATCCATGTCTCTAAAATACCATTAATGTATACGATGCTCAATAATCCTTGTAAAGGTGGAGTAATAATACAAAACAAAATAAGGGGTGTGCATTGTGCACTGCAAAATGTCAGCACTGACAGGAAATTCTAGGGACAAGCAAAACTAGTCCAACCTGTTCCAAGAATGAATTTCTATCATGTTATTATAGTGCCCTACTAATTTTTAAAGGATCCAAGCTTGTTTGAATTCCTTTAAACATTTGGTAAGCAGGGCAGATATTTCGCTCCCCATCCCTGTTGCATACTATGCCCTGTTCAGAGGCCATCTTATCTACTGCATTAATAGACATGACAGACTTGCAGAGTTATAAACCTGTCAGCATTAGATTTTTTCACTGTGAAATAATGCTGAAGTAATCAGCACACAGATTTTACAGTTCATATAAGTTATATCCTGAAGGCCACTACAAGTCAAACAGTGCTGGGAATTAGGCGTGTTGAGTGTACACAGCAGGGTGACATTCTCTACCCCACATGTGAAGAGGCACTAGAAATGCTTCCAAATGGGGGCGAGGGTTGTTTAGTGGTGACTGGGTTGTAAAAGTGTTTTGAAATGCATATATGATAGGTTTAAATGTGCCTTAAAATTGAGAGATCTGGGATTAATCATTGATGGTAGGCTTACACTTCAAGTCCAGTTATCTGCTCTCAAGGTCTTCTGCTGCTAAGTAAAGAACATAGCCCACATCAGCCACCCTATATGTAAAACCTTACCAAGACCATGACATAGTTTTTTGAGACTTGATTTCATCTTTCTTGGAGTGTTGTAATTTCCTGCATCTTCCTGATGCAGAATTTAACTGACTGGAGATAATTTTAAATTAATTTCCTAACTATTGACAGGCACATAAAGTTACTGCCATATTACATCAGTTCAGTAGAACCTACACCAACTGTATGTCTAGTCATAGATTATCTATAAGGTTCTCATGTTGGGCATATCTTATTGTAAGTGATTTTGGCTATTCCTGTCTGAAAGAATGGTTGGGGCCCTATTTCCTGATCCATTCCATCTGTTCTTCCACTTTACAACTACTAGTATTTCCAAGGACACATGTGAATGATTTGGGATTTGGCCCTTTTACCACTAGCCTCACACCTTTGAAACCTGCTGCCTATGTGGAGCTGTGATTTCCAAGGGCTGAATGGTTTAACAAGGTCTTTAATGACTCGCATCTTTAAGCTTACTTTGTAACCTTTTGTAATGCCTGTTTCATTCTACTCTGTTTATTTATATTTATATATTTATGGTGAAGTTTATCTGAAACGATGATATAAGCCTTTATAGTTTCATAGGTTCACAAGCAGTTACTAGGCAAGCAGTCCAGGAGATCATTATGGAACCTAGCCCATTTTCACAATAACTCCAGAACAGTGCATGGTTAAGTGACTTTCAGAGTCACAGCAGACACAAATGAGTCCAAGAGAATATCAAACTCTGGACTAAAGGAAGCAACTTATTAAAAGTTCCGAGCTTTAATCCTCTGCTCTAGCTGTTAGGGTAAGCCTGCTAATTTGTATGCTTATGTATATTTTTATGTCAAGTAGTTTACTTTCTTGCTTAAGCCCTTGAATACATTTTTAACTTGAATTTGGGTAATAATCAAACTTCACCAACTAGACAGTTCACATCAGGGAATGATTTCATCGGATAAATGGAAGAATAGTATCTGGATGAATAAAAAGGATCATATTAATTTTTATATAGATTACATCACGTAGACATATTTCTGAGAAAAACCCTTGCTTAATAAAGAAAAAAATAATCTTAAAAAGGAATAGAAAATATGTTTTAAAGAATTTTACAGGAGAACTGCCCCCCTCCTCCTATAAAAAACAAAACACAAAGAATGCTTTAAAATATTTATCAGAGAGATACATAATCCTGTACTCTCCAAAATGGAGACTGTGCCCCAACACCCGACATACCCCTGGTTACTTTGCATGCTAGATCAACATTCTTAAAAGTTTGTAGTAAATGTAAAAGTTGTTATTGTGTTAAATGGAACTTAACATGATAAACAACTTTTATTAAATTGGATTTGCACATATCTCCTATGTAGGGAAAATTCAGAGTTAGCATGTATAGTCCTTTGTCATAAAATGCTATCCATGTGACATCCCACTCATTTCCTACCACCCACACTTTTGCATTTAACATTTACATTTAATCTTATATTCAAGTATAGTTTATTTTGGTTTTCTAGTCAGGCTGTAAACTCTCTAAGTACAGTAATGGTTGTTCACTGGCAGGGAATAATTTGTTGCTGTTTTTGAGGGGCAGACCTTATTGGTTGGCATACTAACTGCTTTGTTATTGGTTCTTTCACATTTTCTCCTCAACATAGCAGTGCTTCTAGCCATTTGCTTGTGTTTTTTCTCAAGACTTTGAGATAGCTTAAGCTAAATCATGTGCTGAGATTTTTTCTGAATTTACAAGCTTGGAATTCATTTAATAACCAGGAAAGTACATCCTTCTGTTTACATGTACTGTTGTTTTAGTGTTTTCAGCATGTTACTGATTATTCTTATTATATTTTATAACATTTTACAGTTTGGTTGACTAAAGTGTCAGTGGTACAAGAGGTAGCACATTTGCTTTTTGGTGCTGGAAGCCCAGAAGGCTGTGTGTTCTATTTTCACTCCAGGTGAACCCTCCCCCCAATTCCCATTCACATCTTCACTACTGAAATCACTTTTGACTCTTTCCAAAATTAGAAATAACATTCCCATGGGTTCTGACAGTATCCCTGGATGTCTGATAAAAAGCAATCAGTCCCATCTTGCAAAAGCTATCACCGAATAGAACTTTGGTTTAACATGGACAGTCAGTCTACTGCATCTAAGAAAGCAGACAGAATGTAAAAAATTCTTCAGTCTTTCAAGTTTTTAAACACTTAATCCCAGAACCTGACCGAGCAGCTAGAGCTTCAGTTATCCCAGCTGCTACCAACAATTTTGTTAATTCTAATCCTTTCCCTTCAGGCAAAGATGGTAAAAGAATTGATAGCTTCAACAAAAAGGTGTATGCCTCTGCAACTTTAATTTTTAGAATTTTGAATTGTCAGGCTCATGTGTTAAAGTTTATTCTGACTAAATGTGAAAGTATAACGAAATCTTTATCTGCAGTTCCCTCCTGTGAGGAAAATTTTGCTTTGTGTGGTTTTGCTTTTTTCATTTCTCAGGTCACTACTCATTGTTTAAAGTGTGTATATGACTCTGTAGATACTACTTCCAGGGCTATTGTCACTGGTACTGCCATCCCCCAACCCCCTCCCAATCTAACAATTCCTTAGCCATTCCAGAAAGTCTTTGGCAACAGATTGTTTCAGACAAATTAGTTTTGAGGCTGATTCAACAAGGTTACAGATTGCAGTGGGAAGAATTCCTCCTTTCCACAGAATTATTCCATATGCACCAGATCAAATTCCTGTGTTTCCCCCATCAGACAGCATATGTTGCTGCGGGGATAATATAAACAATTCCTCCTTCCCAGCTGCGGAAAGCTTTTTATTCCAGAATGTTTTTGGTGCCAAAGAAAAAAAGAAAATGCCTAGAGACCAGCTATGGACCTTTCTTTTCCAAACCAAATATGTGATAGTGCCCAAGGTGAAAGTCCTTTCAATTTACAACCTGTAACCCCTTATTCCCCATTTGAGTTATTTAGTAATCTTAGATTTTAAAATATGTTTATTGTCACATTCCTGTTAATCCAGATTTTGGGCATTTCTTAAGGTTTTGTGTGTTTGGATCATATTATTACTTCTCTGCCTTACCCTATGGGCTATCACACAAAGTGTCTAGGTCCTGTTATAGCCCTTTGCAGGCTATAAGATATCCATATTTTTAACACCTTTATTAAATTATCACTTAAGACATAGGCAAACATACATTAATATAAAAGAAAACAAACCACATTAACATTTCCCGTTAATACATTATACATCACATATGTTCATTTTTATAATTATAATCAGTGCATTACATTAATTGCTCATTTCCTGCCTTCCTTTAAACATCACTCCTCCTACAGACCATCATTCTGCATGTATCGTTCACACAATTTCCATTCAATTCTATTTCATTTGCTCCTTCCCTTTTCTAAGGACCCCACTTCTATTTCTTTTATTTCTGTTACTACATTCAATACTTCAAATACAGTTGGTTCAGACTTTGATTTGCATTTTGTAGTAATTGCAGTTTTGGCAGCCACAAGAATTAAACTTAACAATCCTGTACTATGTCTTGGCAAGTCAGATCTTGTGTCCCAGCTAAAAAAAACAAAACATTTATTTAGTTACACCCATTTGTTTAACCAAGATATTTCAGAGTACTCTGAAGGAAATTTTTAAAATCTGCCAAATTGCTATACTCCCAGAACATATGTTTCCATTTACTTCTTTCTTCCCCATCACATCTGCAACATTAGACATCTACCTGAGGAAAAATTCTTTGGAGTCTGCTTGGGGTATAAAATAGAAGCAGCTTATGTTCTACATTCAACTAAAACCTCAGCCAGGGCAAGTCTTTAACTTAGGATTCCCCTATTCCTTTCTCTTTGCCTATACTCCTATATCAATCTCTGGTAAGGAAGGCAATCTCTAGCCTGCAGTCCAAATGTCTTCTTGGCCTCATCCCATTCTATTGCTTTTCACTCTCTAGTTATTTGCTCCTAATACCTTGGTTCCTTTGCCAGTTTTCTCCAGTAAATTCCAGACCCCTCTTGCCTATTCTCTGTACCCTTGCTTGCAATCATCCCTAACAGCAAAATCTCCTCTTTCCATTCTCATGTTGGATTAGTTTTTAGAATGCTTTCTACTACTTTATGAATATAATATTCTGTATGGCTGTTGCTACTCTTCTTAAGGGTCTGTATCCAAAATCACACTCGGTCCTTATTTCTTGAATTTCCCCCATTTCATCATCATCCTTTTCCATTTTAAATTATAACTTTTGGCTTGTGTTATATATATGAGGCTTAATTGTGTATTACTAAACTATCCCTTCAAATCAGGTAATCCTAAGCAAACTTGATCTATAGGAAGGATCAACTTATCCTGCTTAACCCTTGCCCTCTTCCCCTCCCACATCAGTACCAAAAATGTTTATTAACATCTCCTGTGGTTGATAAAAATATATCTGACCTATATATAAAACTAAAGGGACTAATATCATTCCACTGCTTGTATCTTACTATCGATATCCATAAACAAAAGCTTCCACTTTCTCAAGTTTTGTATTATCTTTTGTTTAGTCTCTTTCCACATATCCTTATCTGACATAACATAAGCCTTTTTTAATTCATACTCCTAAATACTTCATCTTATCATGTCCCAGTAAATATGGGTATTGCTGAAGCAATTCATGTGAGGGTACATAATTTATGGCTATAGCCTTTGTTTTTATCTTCATTAATTTTATATCTCAAAAAGACCTGTCTCAAAATGTTCCACAACACTGAGATGTCCTTTTCTGGATTTATCAGGTACAAAATAATATTGTCTGCAAATAAAGTCAACTTTTCTTGATTGCCATAGCAATTATATCCCTGAATTTTTGAGTCCGTTATTTTTTTTTTGTCAATGGCTCTAAATATAAAGCAAAAAACAAAGGGGAAATATGGCACCACTGCCTTGTTTCTATGTTCAGACACATCTTATCAGAGAAGAACCCTCCCATTTTAACTCTTACCTTCGAATCCTCATATATCCTCCTCTCCTAATTGACCTTATTATTGTATCAGGGAATGCAAATGCTTCCACTGCCCTATTCATAAAATCCCAACTTACTCTGTCAAATGTTTTCTCTGCATCCCTCTGAATTGTTATTGTTCTCTTAGTGTTGGGAAATGCTTGCCTCCCCTCCACAAAGCCATATTGATTCATATCTATCAATTTTGGTAACACATGTGTTATTCTTTTTGCTAGTCTAAATATAAACACTTTATAATAATGGTTTAAAATTGAAATGTTTCTGTATGAAGCTGGGACTGATGGATCTTTACCATTTTTAAGTATTACAGCTAACACAGCTTTCTTCCAAGATGTTGGTGCCCCTCCCCCCTGTAAAATACTGTTAAACAAAACATTCCATATCTTTAGCACTTTCTTCTCTCTTAAATTACAAACATCCACAGGAATACCATTTGTTCCTGGATAATTTCCTGCAGATTGATTATGCATCACCATTTTTATCTCATCTCCTGATATCTTAGCTGTTAATTTTTGAACCTCATCTACCTCTAACCTTGGCATACTTAAGTCTTCCATAAATATTTTCTTTTGTACTCCTTTTTAATTTCCACATTTCTCTGCCTTTTACAAATTTTCATAACATTTCTATAATATCTCTAATACCTAGACATGATCTATTTTTATTTTCTTGTTATAGGGTCCCTAAATTGGGCAGTAACCCTTTCTACTTTCTGTTGCCTAAGTCATTGTGATAAACGTTTTTGTGCTCTTTAGTTATTAACAAAACAGCTGCCAAACTAATCTTTCTAAACTCATGAATATTATTCAGATAGTCTCCTATTTCCTCTTTAGCACTCTGCAGTTGCACCTCTTCTTGCTCTGTGAGAGTCCCCCTTATTCTGAAATACTTTAAACTTTGTCAGCCCCTCCAAATAATCTCTAATTCTTTTAGCCATATCTTTTTTTTATTTATTTATACCCTATTTTTAAACTCCATTTTCATTGTATCCCACTCATTAGATATAACTTCAGAGAAGAAATTTCTATCTTCCCTAATATCTCTCACATAATTTCCAATACACATTATTCAAATTCCTCTCTTTTTAACAAGTGGGAAAGCACCAGTGTCCCATTTTTACTTTATTACCCTGCACTTTTTCTTAATTTTATTGGTCCATAATCTGAAATAGTTATTAGATGTGTGTAGAAGCTTTCAATTAAATACACACTTTCCTGTGAAATATAATTTCTATCTAGTCTAGCCCAGTTATCATACCTTAGGGAATAATATGTAAATTCTCTCCAAGTTCCTAATTCAGAATTCATATTTTCTGTATCAAATATTTTCATAAATTTCTTCAGAAATCTACCCTCTTTTGTTACATTTTCCCTTCTAGATCCCCCAGACACATCTTCACTGCTGCAAATCAAGTTCCAGTTCCCACCTGTAAGTAATATTCCCTGAAGAAAGCTGATTATTTCTGCCCAATTTTTAATAAGCTCCATAATAGCAGTTTTTGGTGGAATATAAATACATGCCAATGTAATCCCCCTCCCTTGCCAGTAGCCCCTTACTATCACTAATCAACTATTATTATCATTTTCCTGTTCTGTCACTATAGGAGCTCTTCTAGCAATTAATATAATTACTCCCATTTTACTCTGTCCCTTATATTCTGCTAAATATCATCCTGAAATCCTTTCTTTATCAAATTCACATGCTCATTTCTTTTGAAATGTGTCTCCTGTAGCACTGCTATTTCTACTCTGCACTTCTTTATATAATTCAATACTCTTATATTTTTGTCTATACTTGTAAGGCCATTCACATTCCAAAATAATATGGATAGTGTAGACATTATGATAATAAGTTATTATTCCCACCTATTATATGTGACAGCTTTTTTAAAATGTGTGTTTCAACCTTTGTGTTACATGTACCTGCTAATATTTGTCAGACTGATCTTTTATACAGTTGTTTTTTATAATCTCTATTGAGCCTATGTCACATTTTTCAAGACTTTTTGTTTTAATGAAAACCCTCAAACAAGTAAACTAAATACATTTTCAGAATACCTCATAACTTATTAATATAGAACAAACACATAAAACAATGTACATCTTTAAAAATGTAGTTTGACTATCCTTATAGGAACAATCACCCTAAACTGATAGCTGCACTCAGAGGCATTACCTAACCTAAAGTTAAGGTTATCCATGCTAGACACATGTTACAGCCTATGCTTCCACTTACAATGATTGCTGTCTGTTCTTGCATCTCTATTCCCCTTCAATATGTTAAAAGCAGCTTGTGTGCTTAAAGAAAACATTAACTTTCAGCCTTAAGAAAAAGTGCTCTGGCTATCTTTAAATAAAACTAAATTATACAAAGTTCTATTAAATGCATTGAAGCATTAAGGCTGATAGGGAAGCTGCTATCTCTTATTCACTTATAGTAATTTCATGTTATTTTCTACTGAACTGCTTGCCCTAGTACCTTTAAATTTTTGCATTTTACTCAGCAAACAATGCTCAAAAGTCTTAAGATTAATTCCTTGCACTTGCAGATGGCTTGTCTCCAATGAAATATAATAGCAGAATATTCAACTGCCTTCAGATGTAGACTTTTTAAGTCCCACTGAACATTTGCTAAATGAAATAAAAAAACAAGATAATATCCTTGCATATGCAAGAAACTTATCACTTCTCATGGCATTCAATATTTTGTCTTATTTTTCAAGCCTATGTGCTTTGGGTTTTAACCCAGACATTCACCTATGCAAAAATAAGAGAAACTTCTCAACTATACATATAATTTAATCAGTGCACTTTTATGCCCCCCACCCCAAAAGCCCAAGATTATAGCATATTAACTTAAGCTTGCCTCTGTCCAGCCTTTCCTTTCTTTTTACATTCTAATGCCTTTATTTCTTAAAACTAAAAAAGCACTTGTTTACATTAATACATTTATCACATACAACAATCACTAAAAAACTCACCCTCACCACATTTACTATATCCTTGACTATGTACTCTATAAATCTGCTTTACTATATAACATGTACTTTTTATCAGGAAATGTTGTATACAAATACTATTAAAACAAAAAAATTGTTTTACTTACAGTTACTTTTCCCCCTTTTAGTGTCCTTCTAAACATTCATGACATAAAGTGGGATATAAGCTTTACAGTCCACCCACAAGTTTAACAAATTTTCTCAGACACTTTTTCTCGCAAAGCCATATTTCACAAATGTGATTGATGCTTTATAATCTCACATGTATTCACTATTTCTAGTGTTGTTGATCTTCTGCTTCCTGTTCATCTCCATCTCCCAACAGCAGACTCTAGCTCATATCCAAGGTACTCATGATTCTACCTGTCAGTTCCTTTGCTTTTTCTGTCTCTCAAGCATTTTCTTTTGAAACATTGGAAAAGCTTTTACTGGTAAAGTCTCTCTATGATCTTTATTGTCAGTAGAATGAGAAGCAGAGTCTACTTCTGTTTGATGACTTACTTTTTATTGGATGGACTTCTACATTCCTCCTTCACTTGTTTTGCATCAAAAAATGTCTTTGATCCTCCAGGAAAAATATTCTGATGATAGCTGGATACAGCAACTTGAATTTCACACCTGCCCGTTGACATTCCTTGATTGCTGGGATAAATTTGCATCTCTTCTGCCAGGTGTACAGTGAATAATCATTTCCCACAAACACTCTACTGTCTTCAACTTTTAATACTTTACCCTTCTGCCACAGTTTTGTCAGGATCAACTTTTTATGCTGGTATGATTGCATCTTAAAAATACAAGTCTTGGCCGCCTTCTAGTGGCCAGGTTTGCAGCATACACTCAATGTGCCCTTTCAATTAACAAATCCTGGTGTGGAAAACCATTCCAGTTGCTTACTTGTCCTTTCAGAAAATTAACACAGTCTGTTCCTTCCAGTTTCTGTGGTATAGCGGAAAATCTCAGGTTTTCTCTGCTTACTCTTGTCTTCTATCACTGTATTTTTTTAAACTACTCTTCTTGAGAAGTCTTATGCTTAGCCAGCATTTTCTTCATTTCAGCCTCTGATCTTTGCATGTTTTATCAGTTCATCTGAATAGTTAAAGATTCTTTTATTTTTCCATCCTTTTGTTATTTGAGTTGATATACTCCTTCTGTGTTTCATTTATTTTAATTAGTTCTGAGTATATTTGATTTCTTTTTTCCTCTAAATTACTGGAGGCAATCTCTTATGCCATAGCTTGAGCTTGAATTGATTTTTATTGAACAGGTGTGGGATTCTTCCATGTCAATGTTTTCTTTTCACCTTTTCTAGTTGATTTTCCTTCAGGTTTTCTAAATTTCTTCTTTGGTGGCATCCAGTCAGTGCACTTACTAGCCAATAACTGAATGCTACTCAAGCAGGCAGAACTACTAGCTGTTATTTCTCAGTTTCTTTTTTCACACTGGGAGAGCTAAAATTAAGCTGTTGATCAATGTGCAGTCATCTTGGAAGTCAGGTTATCCACACTTTTCCATATTTAAATGACTTGGTTAACTTTGCAGAGTCTTTTTCAAAGTGTTAGGAATCTCTCCCTTTGGTGAAAGATTTCCTACATAGCCTAGGATTCCAGGAGGATATTCAGATGTTTTTTGCTTTCATCACATAGAACTATGTTCCTGGGGTGTCCACCAGACCCCTCAGTGCAAAGAGCTTTTCTCAAGTTGTTACAGACAATACCACAGTGATATGCTGCATAAACAAGCAAGAGGGAACCAGATTTTACCCCCTTTGCAGACTAGCCAAGTTAGCATGGGATATAGCTTTAAAGTACAGTCTCACTCTACAGGCATCCTACATTCCATCAGAGCAAAACTGTTTGTCATATAAGCTGAGCAGGCAAAGGCAGACTCTCATAAATGGAAACTAGATTGGGGGTCTTCCAAGATTTGATCCATATGTTCCTTAAGTGGTCCTTTTTGCATCCTCTTTGAAGAATCAGCTGACAAAAATTCTGCTCCTGGACTAAATACAAGTAGGCCTAGAAGAGAGATGACATTTCCTTTCACTGGACAGGTATATTTCTGTATGCCTTCTCACCCTTTCCATTGATATCCAGTGTTCTTCTAAAGATTCAGAAGGAATCGCCCAAGATCATTGTGGTGACTCCCATCTGGCCAAGGCAACAGTGGTTACTAATGGAGGCATGAAAGTCTGCTACTAATTTTTTTTTTAGCAAATGGAAAAGGTTTTCTAGATGGTGCCAAAATCATAGCCTGTACTCATTCAGGGCTAGTGTTTCTCTGTTTTTACAATGTTTATGCAAGCTGGCCTCCTATGGCCTGCCTACACCTCTAACAAGGATAATTTGTTGGCCATTTCAGCATGTCTCCCTATGGATCTCTCCTCTTTCAAAGCATTCTCATGTCAAAATTTTTTGAATAAGAGACATCTAAGAAAACTAGTGGCTCCTCCTTGGGATCATAATTGTTCTAGTTGAACCAACTCATCTGGCTGACTTGAGGTTCTTAACATGGAAAACAGTTTTCCTGGTTGCTCTGACATCTGTAAGAAGAGTTTGTGAGTTGGAAGCTCTTATGATGGATCAAACCTTATCTCATTTCCCACAGAAACAGAGTTTCCTTGAGAACAAATTATTCTTTTATGCCTAAAGAGGTATCCAAGTTTAGTTTAAGCCAAATTATCCATCTCCCTGTGTTCTTCTGTCAACCCCAAAAATGAGGGAGAAAGGATAGCTCATCCCTTCGATGTCCACAGACAACTCAGGTACTATCTTGACAGAACAAACTCTTTCAGAACTTTCAATCAGTTGTTAAGTTATTGTGAAGATAAGAAGAATGGACAACCAGTGTCAAAGCAGACTATTACC
>NC_056747.1:1004137931-1004325431 GCF_019279795.1 Protopterus annectens | reverse complement strand
TGCTTTCTCCATTGCTTTTTTTTAAAACACTGTCTCGCTATGTTAAATGGGTTTAACATAGCGAGACAGCTTTAAAATAAGCAACAGAGATCTCCGTTGCTTATTTTAAAGCTGTCTCGCTATGTTAAACCCATTTAACATAGCGAGACAGTGTTTTAAAAAAAAGAGTTATACTAATGGAAAAAGTCCGGCGACGGACCTTTTCCCATTAGTATAACTCGATTTACAACGGGCACGCTGGCCAATCAGCGTGCACGTTTTGGGGGGGTCATGGTATAATATGTATTTTACATACACACAAGCACCTTGTTTCAGGAAAATTGGTCAGGTGCTTGTTTCCTTCACATCTGAGAACTGAAGATACCTGACTGCATAACTGGCCTTGTCAAACTTGTCAGTACACTGTATCTTAGTTTGCCATCACAAATATTGTAAAACATTGACAGAGGTTATCAAACATCCCTTAACAATGCACATTTCTATTTCTGCCACTTTTTTAAGGGCACTAGGTAGCTGATTGAAGGGAAATGGACTAAACAGTCACTAGACTAAAAAAATTACAGAGAAAGCTAAAACGTGGAAACATTGAAAACATTAACTTGGCATGAAATGGAAAGCTGCCCACAGCTCCCATGCAGTAGGCTAGACCTCTTCAGCCTTTACTAATACGAATCAGCTAAGAGGTTACTTATTGTCCTTCATCAACAGAGCATATTTTTATAATGTTGCCCCCTTTTTTTCCATTGCCTAAGATTTTTTCCATTTTCCTATTCATCTGTCCTTAGAAATGTCTGTACCCAATAGTAAAGTGAAGCTGACAGAAGAAGGGTAGACGTCTTCATCAAACAGTACAAACTAAAGAAACAAAACCATTAACTTGTAACTGTTCACTACATCAGTTCTTATGAGATAATCTACTCTGCATGGGATTCTGCTCAAATGTTATACTGTCTGAGTCTCCATCAAAGAAAGATAGTACAGCTGTGCATTTATGCATATTCTAAATATTAAATTAAAGAATAATATATAATAGTATTATAAATGAACACTGCATTAAAATAATGCACATTTGTTGACAGAGTCTATGATATGAGAATTTATTAGCACGACTTCAAAATTCAACACTGGGCACTTTTCATAAATTAGCTCAATACTGTGTTACTAACATTGTCCTTTATTCTCTATGCTGAGACAATTTGCTGTTTCTTAAAGCAGGTGTGAATACTACTTCTATCAAAACATCAGCCACAAGCTGGCATCAGTGTAATGTAGCAATGGGATAACATAAATAGTCACGAAAAGGAATCATGGTTTCTATATACCTATTTTAGGAGGAATTAATAGTGATGGTGGAAACACACAAGTCGTATCAGTTTTGGCGAATCAAAAATAATAATTATAAGAACAGCTTCATTAGTTATTCTATACCTGAATGCTTACACAAAAATTGGGAAGTATTTTTGAAGGATATAGATTTAATGGAAAAAAATGGAGGATAGACCCGTAGTAGTTTTTAAAAAAGGAAAATCACTAAAGAAATGTTTAGAGAGGAGGTCAAATTCTACACCTTCAGGAAGGGCAAATAATGGTACTAAAATGTGGAGGTTGTTCCTCTTGTCAATATAGCAACAGTGCAGACAATTTTAGTATCAACAATAGGGCATATATGATAACGTGTTGTTTTTCTTGCAATACATCTAACATAATTTATTTAGCTCAATGTAACGAATGCCCTGTATTTTATGTTGGAAAGACTAGTAAGCAACTCAGAAGATTTTTGTTTTAAAACTGCCATTTTATTTGTTGGTTTTAGCATGTAATCCACCTTGAGGGGATATATATGAGTGTGGTTGCTTAGTGGTTATTTGTTCTGACAAAGTTCTTTGAATAAAAGTGCTTAACCATCTAATAAAAGATTTTGTCTCTGGATAGCAGTTTACTGAAGTTCTTTGTTTGTGGTTTGGTGTTTGGATCTCCAACGATAACATAAATAAACTTACAATATGGGTTTTGTCCCTTCCTAAAAGTTAATTTATGATCAAAACCTCACATTGAAGATCACAACAATATGAAAAATATCACAGTTAAAAAAAAGTATCTGTACAACAATACACAGGACACTGGCTACATTCATCAATACCTTTCAATGTCCACACTGAACACAAAGTTGAAAAAGTGACAACATGATTGAAAGCATGCTATTCTGTATCAACACTGTTAACTCTTTAATTAAGGACAGCTCTAGCCATTAACATTCCAGTTTTTAAATTAGAATATAGCATCCCTATTACAGTCCTAAACTTTAGACTCAGTACTCACTTAATCCATACATTTGCAAGTAAAATCTATAGGTTTGTTTCTCCGTCTTTACACTTTGAAAACCACTATATTGCACTCCATGAATCCAAATGGCTCACAGTAACAGCTTAAGCATTACTACTTCTGCCTTCCCTAACATTTTACCAAATATAAAATGAGAGTTGCTTGTATCTAGCACTCAAATTAGGAGTTAAAATTGTCCCTTACAGCTTAAATGTAATACAAAAACAGTGGCCAGATTCAAAAAGAGTTGCTCAGTGTAAGCCTACCCTGATTCTGAAAGACTTGCTGTCAGTGTAAGTGATTTACTTCAGTGTAAGATTGATCTGGAAATAGGGTTACTCCAGGGGCCAGATTTCAAAAGACCTGCTGTGAGCCTGCTCTCAGTGAAGGTGGTCACTTACACTGAGAGCAAGTCTTTGGGAATTGGGCCTGAGAAGTCACCGTGGAAGGAACCCAGTTAATAAAAACTACAAAACATCTCACAACATACTTCCATCCATCCACAGCCCCTTTTTTTCATTAATGCACATGGGGTCAAGGTGTCACATAGATAGTGACAATAATTTAGAACCAATGTTCACACCACTGGGTGGCCAGCCACAGTGGAAGCAATTTATTAAGTGTTTATACTTGCACGAGGTGAATGCAGTTAAGTAAAGTATCTGTTATGCACTGGGATCACCTAGCTGTTCACATTCAAACTGACAGCAATTGGGCTTACTTTAGAGATAAACTAATTTTCCTATATGAAAGCTACTTATGCCTATGCTTACTTCCAGGACAATGAATAACTGGTGCTGTCATCTATCCATAACCAGCTACTAATTTTGAAAAGTATCCAAGGGTACATGCCACTAAGGGACCAATATTCAAGAAGTATTTATGCATTTTCTAAAGGAGAACAATAGCTTCTATACTTAACACTTGACTATATTTTATTCCAGAGCTGGAAACAGCAACTTAAAATGTGTTCCTTTTTGTACTATCAATATTAATCTGTACATATCCAAGAAACAAGAATGGTAGGACACTGCTGAAGTTTCTTCCTTCTTTATTAAAACAGACAAATATTTCCAGAGATGAGCGCTTTCGGGTAATGACCCTTCATCAGACAAAGTAGAAACAAACATTCTAACAATTTAAATTATCTGGTAACCAATAGGTTTTCAGTAAAAATTGCGCCTTTTTTGCAAGGCGGGCTTTAAAGGTACAGCATCATTTAGTCCTGGATCCCTGTGGTATGGGGCATAATCTGTACATATGACAGCTTTCATGTGTGACTATCTGAATATTATATTATACTATGTATTCT
Source organism: Protopterus annectens (assembly GCF_019279795.1). Taxonomy (NCBI): domain Eukaryota; kingdom Metazoa; phylum Chordata; order Ceratodontiformes; family Protopteridae; genus Protopterus; species Protopterus annectens. The sequence goes on along the minus strand of NC_056747.1, from coordinate 1,004,321,797 downwards.
GCATGCTTGACCTTGTATATACTGTATATTGCTGTATGTATTGCTAACATAGTATGTATTGCATCTGGCCTACGTGACAGCTGGAAAGGATCCTTGGATCAAACTACTTAGTTAACAAAGAACAAATACATAAATAATTAGCATTACAGTAAAGATGTTTTACTTGCAGACTCCTTGAAAAGGCTCTGACTACACAGTTTTGCTGCAGTTACATCTAGGGCCTACTGCCTGTTTGAACTGTATGTATACCTTTTACTAACATCTGCTTATTCCTGAGACTAAGCGTAAGCAAAGCGGAAATGTTATATTTGCACCAAAAGCCTATTGGTGCATTATTTCATTAGCGACTTGTCATCAAGACTTGTTCAGCACAGATGCCAGTACATGGGTACTGCTACAGAGCAGAGCCAATGGTGACTGTGAATGATGGAACACACCCTTATATCACAAAACTGTACTGTCTTAATAAATACCGCACTAGTACTGCAGGTCCTACAACCACCATTTATGTTACTAGGAAAATCTTCAGGCATTTTGCATTTGTTGATAAACTACACCATTTGTAGAAAGTGAAACATGCATTAATCTTCATTCCAGTAGCTTTTTCTTCTTCTCTGAAGCATCTCATGGCCAAAATCTCAACTTTATAGCTAGCAAAGGGATTATCCCCTAACTTACATTAGAATGGAAAAATTTAAAACAGTTTCCCACCTTTAGGCAGAGGTCCTTGCTCTGCCTTTTCTCCAGTCTGATATAAACTGCTGTGCCTGGCTTCATTGCACAGGTGCTACTTTTAATATGTAGGTCACAGTATACTCAGAAAAGAGCTTAGAATTTAAATACATAATGAACGGTATCATACAAATCTATAATAAACAAGCTAGGTGAGCCTCTAATGAGTCTTAGGATACTAACACAGGTAGAACACTGGCTGGACAAAAATATAGAGCATAGCTGCACAAGAGCCCACTCTTAGAAACACATGGTTAATAGTGGGGCAGTAGCAGCTTAGTTCCTTACCTGGCTTGCCTTTAGTAATATTTGTATAGGTGACACTACAGATATATATATATATATATATATATATATATATATATATATATATATATATATATATATATACTTTTTTAGTTATTGATATTTTTAAATGAACTAATTCAATTGATGTGGTAAGTGTGGGGGATGGGAGGAATTTAGACAGGTTGATGGGGAAATTTTCCACTTGTTTGTATCCTTAGTGAGCAAATATCATGTCAGGTAAATGACTGTGTTTTGTCTTATTCTGGCACCTCAGGAATTCAGCAGCGCAAATCGTGTCACTTTTAGAAACAGGAATACACAGACTTCTGATACTGTAGCATGAAATGCAAGTGCACTTCCCAAGGGCCTAGTACACATATTGGCAGCTTAAAATTCAAAATAATACAAAATAATACTATCAGAAATAAACACAAAACAAAGTACAAGCAGGATACAAGTATATAGTTGGATGAGAGAATTTTTTTATATATAATTTGTTAACTGGGATAGAGCATTGATACCATTGTACCTGTGATTTGCATATTAAAAGTATCACCTGTGCACTTGTGCAGCAAAGCAGTTAGTAGCAATGACAGGTGACAGCTAAACAGATGAGCAGGTTAAGGCATCTGCACTAGGAATCTGGTAGTTTTTATCCTTCTCTGCAGGCTTCTTGTATCATGCAAGTCTTTAAAATATTATCAAATGTTTGCCGACTTTTAATGAATCCACATTTGACCTGTATTAATAATGCCCAGAAGAAACTTTGCTATTCTGTTAGTCAGTATTGCTGTAAAATCTTATAATCAGCGATGTAAGTTACTTGGAACTTTACCTTTTCTCAATATCAGTGATGCTACTGATTTCTTCCAAGAATCAGGTACCTTTCTAAGCTGCTGAGCCTTGTTACAGAGTTCTGTCTAGGTTCACACAATATGCTCTCCCATTTCTTTTCCATAACTCTAAAGGTAACCTATCTAGCCCTCGGAATTTTCCCATCCTCTGTTTTTTTTTTAATTATTGCTCTTCTGTTCCTTGTGATACTTGTCCCAGTAATTTCTGTACCTCATCAGCACTTAATTGTGATAATTCCTCCCCTTGTAAAAACATTTGTGCTTTTTCCTAATGAACCCATTCCTTTAGGTCAGGGATTATATTAATCTTCATAAAAGTTACAGACAGTTAAGCTATCACTCTTGGGTCCATCTGTAGCTCCCATATTTTGGGATCTTTTAAATTACTTACATACCTGCTTATCTTCTGTTTTCCATATATATATATATATATATATATATATATATATATATATATATATATATATATATATGTGTGTGTGTTAAGATTTTTTATTTTAGTATTCTTGCTACTTACTCCTGTTGGTAATTCCTACGAGGAGTCTCTAACTTACTATTTTTTATTTGTATGCTTAATACTGTTTTTTATGCAGTCATGGGGCTTTTCTAAACTATTTTATGACTTGTACTGGAAAAGCTGAAGTTCTGTGGTACCAGTTGTACACTAGGGACTGCCTAATGCATGTAGGCCATGAGGCCTTTTTTTCAACTGTTCATTTTGACGTTATAACAGGAAAATAATTTACTCACTTTTTTCATTGTTATGATATTTACTTCTGATATGATGGTGCTATAGTTGTCTTATTGTTAAATCACAATTTTATCACAGATTACTGTATTTGCATTTTCTGTGGAGATTTGGTTTCCATTTCTGACAAGATAATTTCTAGGAAAATGCTTATTTGTGCTGTTTTAAAAGGTTTCTGTTTGCTTTAAGGGCATATATTTGATTTTTGTCATTATCTGGACAACTGAATTTTACTTGGTATTATGACTGTGTGTATTGCACTGTGCATATTGCACAGCATGGCTTAGCACAATTTAAACTGTCTGTGTGCTGACAGAGTTTATATTTTCTATTATCTCCACCAGTCTTACATAGACCTATGAAACCAGCACCAGCAAAAAACACACATAAATACAAGAAAACATACTCGGAGGCTCTAAATAAAAATCTGCAGAAGCAACAGAGACCTCCAAAGCAGAATCCAAGCATCCTCCACCCCCAACACAAACCATGAAACACATACTTCACAAAACCAGTGTGCCACACAATCACAGCCCTTAAGGCAAAATAATATACCCAGCACACTAGTAATAGGTGACTCTATAGTCAGGCACACTAACGTCCCCCTCATTAGGCTGAACAAGGAGAAGGTTACTGTTAGCTACCTGTCGGGTGCCAGGATCTGCCACATAACACAAGCACTCAGGTCACTCCAGAACAAGTACAAATATGAGTCTGTCATTGTCCATGTTGGTGTGAATGACCTGAGCCGTACCTCCCTGGACTACATGAAAAGAGACATGGAGGAGCTCTTTGATCACGTAGCCCAGGCCGGTATGACCCTGACCATGAGTAGTATCCTGCCCTCACCAAGAATGATACCACGGTATAGAAAAAAAATTATCAATTGGCTAAGCTTCTGGTATCATTCAAAGGGGATCCAGTGTCTGTCAGCCTGGGATGACATGCTCGACAAGCCACGCTGCTTTGCTAGAGATGGCTTGCACCTGTCACCCTTAGGCTTTCGAATATTGGCCAAGGCTCTTGCCACTACCATAGTGCCTTTTTTAGGCAAGGCTCAAAAGACAAACCCACCACCATAACTAGGACAAGTAACAAAAAACTGAGGGTAATGCTACTCAATGCCAGAAGTCTAAACCTCAAAATGCATGCACTCGAGGCACTCCTCAGTATGGAGAAAATCGATATATGTGCAGTAACAGAAACCTGGTTTAAGGCTCCAGAGAGCACCCCAGCACTACCAGGCTACAACTCATACCATACATTTCGGCCACAAAACCCAGACCGAAATACAAAAGGTGAGGGAGTATCCATATTCATCAAGGATACCCACACCTCCAGGTTAGTGGCACAGCACAATGCTTCAGAGATCATCCACATGCAACTAACAATGGGCAAAACTGCTATTCAAATTATAGCTTGCTACAGATCATCCACCATGTCCCAGGACCCCCACTCCGCATTCCTGGAAACACTGGGAAGCATAAAGGTCCTACCACACACCCTGATATTGGGTGATTTCAATTACCCAAACATTAACTGGGAGAACTACTCAAGTACAAACTCCCTTGCCCAACATTTTCTAGAATTTATAAACTCAAATGCCCTGGATCAACTGGTCAACACCCCCACCACAGGTGACAACATATTGGACCTGGTCATCACCAACATGGGCTACCAGTGTTCTACACCAGAGGTCAACCCCTCGCTGATTAAATCTGACCATAAACTAATCACTGGATATCCACATTCTGCCACCACCCCCGGTCAAAGAAACCACTGTGAAAAACTTTTCAAAAGCAAACTTCATGTTACTTAAGACCGAGGTGGGAAGTTTCAAAGCCCCCATGCTAAAGGATAATGCTGTCCAAGCTGCAAAATCCTTTACTAATGCACTCTACAGGCACCTACAAGAATGCATGGATCGTGCTATCCCAAACAAACCCAAGACTCACTCCTCCAAGAAAAGGAAACCAGTCTGGTGGACCCCTGCCATAAACAAGCTATACAATAGAAGGAGGAAACTAGTACAGAAAAGAGTAAAATCCCAAGAAGGGAACACATCCCTGATCAGTATCAGCAAGAAACTACATTCCCTCATAAAATCATCCAAGGCTAGCTTTGAAAGAAAAATTGCCATGGACTCCAATGATAACCACAAGGCATTCTTTAGCTATGTCAAGAATCTAAGTGGCAATTCTCAGATCTGCTCGGAGTTAGTGCAGAATGGCACAAAATACACTGAACTGACCGATATAGCCAACATCCTGGCAGATGGGTTCAGTGCAAACTTCACCCCCCTCTCACCCCCAAAAGGGCACATAACTATACCGGAAGAATGTAGTGCCCCTGAAATCACAGACACTCAGGTTAAAACAGCCCTCTCTAAAGCCAAAAACACTGCATCAATGGGACCGGACAGTGTCCCAGGCTGCATCCTACATGAGCTCAAAGATGAACTAATCCCTCACCTAAACACACTGTTTAAACTCAGCCTCTGCACAGGCTATATGCCCATAGAGTGACACACAGCAATGGTTATTCCACTCCACAAAGGTGGAGCCACAACAGACCCTGGGAACTATCGCCCTATAAGCCAGACTAGCTTGGTCTGCAAAGCTATGGAGTGCATCATCATGGATCTCATTAACAGAGACATTGGAAACCTCCAAACACTGGACCCTACCCAGTTTGGCATTGTTAAGGGCAGATCATGCCTCCTAAACCTGATGGACTTCTTTGAGACAGTTACCAAGGCTATAGACGAGGGAAAGGTGGTCCACACAGCCTACCTAGACCTTGCAAAGGCCTTCTACACCATTCCCCACTCAGGTATTATAGACAAGCTCACCAGCCTGAACATAAACCCCTACATCACGAGATGGGTTGCCAACTGGCTCATGGACAGAACCCACATGGTAAGAGTTGCAAGAGCTAGGTCTGACTTTAAACTGGTTACAAGTGGCATTCCCCAGGGCTCAGTCCTAGGATCCCTCCTGTTCGGCATATGCTTCTCAGAGGTACAGGCATGCACAGGAGGACTATGGCTGACCAAGTTCGCAGACAACTGCACACTAGGGGCTATAATTGACTCTCCAGCTGACACAGACATCCTCCAAAAGGGTCTCACTGAGACAGATACCTGGTGTCAAAACCATGGCCTCAAGCTAAATGCCAAAAAGTGCATAGTCATCCCCTTTGGAAAAAACAAAATACCCACAAACTACCACATAGGTGGTAGCCCCCTAAATACAGAAGACATAATAAGGGATCTGGGGACCCAAGTAGATAGAAACCTCTCCTTTGATAATCACATTGCCAAAGTGGTTAGAAAATCCTTCTATGTGGCCCACCTAATCACAAAAGGGTTTGCATCCAGATCGAAAGAGGTCATTGGGCCCCTCTATGCATCAGACCCATCATAGAGTACATTGCCCCGTTTGGGATGTACCTTACAAGACACCTGCAACAACTGGAAAGACCACAGAAGTTCCTCACCAAGAGGATCATTGGCCTCAAGCAGATGCCCTATGCAGCTCGACTGAAGAAACTCCAGCTGTACTCGGTTGCATACCACCTACTCAGATGTGATCTCTGCCTGACATGCAAGGCCATGCCCAACCCAGAATTGATGGACATGCTCCACCTAAAGAAAACCATATCCCCTCGAGCCACATGGTCCAAGGATCTAAACCTCACCACAACAATAAATAGGACGTGCTGGAGGGATAGATTCCTGTCCCAGAGACTTCCCATGCTCTGGAACAAGATTCCAATCTACATTAGGCAGAGATCCTCGCTAACCCTCTTCAAGAGAAACCTTGACGAGTGGATGGGAAACAGAAAGTTTACCCCAGGGATCACTTCAATGGCTCTGCTGGACAGAGGCACAGGGAATTAATCTAAGGGGGCGGCGAAAGCCAACACATTCTGGCTAGGCTTATAAATGCCTTCGGGCAGGTAGCCTAGTACCTACCTATGAACCTATTGCTGCCCTTAGTCAGCCCTTAATAATGGCAATATATTATTCTGGCTGGTGTTTTTTCCCACTGGCTTGATGGATTCTGATATGACTTCCCCAAGCCCCACCGTCAAATCTAGTTGCACCTAAAAAAGAAAAAATCAACAAAGACATGCCTCAGCCTACAGTTTATAAATTTTTAGTTACCTTAAGCTGGCCTGAAAGTCACTTACCTTTTTCACCATCACACTCTGGAGTGAGCCCACAGCCCCCTATGGTACAGGAGTTTGACACATCCTCCAGGGCTGTTGCAGTACCCGGTTTAGGTATGGGAGAACCAAACCCTTTAGGTGCAGGGGTGGTCACAGGCAAGAGTCCTCTTGTCAGACATAATACTATCTCCCCATATATTTTGACTACCAGTTTAGTTCATAATAAGAAATAACAGAAACTTTACCACACAACATTCAATCAGCTTATTACCATGTATAGGGCTTATGTGGTTTCCTTAGCTAAGAGTGTTTACAACCAGCTAATCTGGGACTCTATGCTCCTATTCAGAATGATTACAGGGCTACCTTCTCTGAAGCACCATACATTGAGATGGGGACTCTGATGCAGGCAGTACTGAACACTCTTGTGTCCATCCAATCTGTTTCTTTGAAAAGTGAACAGGTTCAAAAACCTAAGCAAGTGTAGACCTTTCCAACAATTCTAGCTAGGTCAGATGTATATGACTGGAAGCAATCTGGAGCTACGCCAGAGACTGGCAGAGTTTATGATCTTACTGAGCATGAGATTCCAAATGTTTTGTCAGTTCCTCCTCTGCTACAGGTCTCAGAAGATTCCTGTAGCAGAGGAACATATAAAACTACATATAAAACCCCTTTGGCTAGTGAACCAATTCTTAAAAAAGGCTATAAGAAATTACAAGGTGTACTCTGATCTTGCAACTCTGTCTTTGTTCCTTTGTCAGCTCACCCAGTGGCTGTTTCTCCAACTGCAAACTCTAACAAGAGAGCTTTAGCTTCTTCTAACCCCACAACGCTTGCTAAAATTAGCAAGTAGTTAAAATCTCAGGGAAAAAAAGATGGGTCAGTCTACTAATTTAGTCTTTAGAATTTTAAATTGTCAGGCCTCACATGGAAATTTATTTTGCAGTATACGTACAATTTAGAAGACTTTGCTGTATCTTTGCCTGTTGAACACAAATGTTATATTAATTGTTTCAAGTTTTGAAACATGCATTGAGGAATGTCTTAGAAGGTGCAGACACTATTTCTAGAAATGTAGCCACTTTTGTTGTATTGAGAAGGCATGCTTGGTCACATGACCAGAATTTTTTTAGGATTTAAAAATTAGATTTTGAATGCTCCTTCAAGTTATGAGTTTGTGTTTGGTCTGGCTACTACCCAGGTTCTCACATAATGGGATGAGAGAGGTAAACTGATGCATGGGGTACCTAGAATGAATGTTTCATATTCCCAGATTCTGCCCTAACAAGACATCCAACTTCAAAGGGCAGAGCAAACAAAAATCCCAGCCTAACGAGAGTCAGGGTACCAAGAGGAAATGGCAGGAGGCTAATGCTTCCAAACCAAATAAAAAAGGTTCCTTTCCCCAAAACATCATTGTCTTGCTAAAGGATGACTATACCAAAACTCGCGGCATCCTGTCCCTACTTCTGTCCCTTATCCTCTTTCACCTTCACTCAGGCTCAACCCAGCAGCCTAGCCACAGACAGTCTCAGCTAAGTGGATGCTGAGAATAATTTAGAGAGGATACTCTTGCCAGAGGACAGAAAATTTTCTTTCCTTGAGGGAAATCCTGCCACACCTGACAGACAAAACACATCTATTGTCTCCAGTACTTCTTTACAAGTTGGAAGCAGGGATTATAGAACCATTTCCTACACTTCAAAAAGGAAAAGGAAAAGGATTGTACACTAGACAAAAAGGAAAAGGAAAAGGATTTTACACTAGACAAAAAGGAAAAGGAAAAGGATTTTACACTAGACCAAAAGGAAATGGTAAAGGATTTTACACTAGACAAAAGGAAATGGTAAAGGATTTTACACTAGACAAAAAAGAAACAGAAAAGGATTTTACACTAGACAAAAAGGAAAAGGAAAAGGATTTTACACTAGACAAAAAGGAAAAGGAAAAGGATTTTACACTAGACAAAAAGGAAATGGTAAAGGATTTTACACTAGACAAAAAAGAAACAGAAAAGGATTTTACGCTAGACAAAAAAGAAACGGAAAAGGATTTTACACTAGACAAAAAAAGAAACGGAAAAGGATTTTACACTAGACAAAAAAGAAACAGAAAAGGATTTTACACTAGACAAAAAAGAAACGGAAAAGGATTTTACACTAGACAAAAAAGAAACAGAAAAGGATTTTACACTAGACAAAAAAGAAACAGAAAAGGATTTTACACTAGACAAAAAGGAAAAGGAAAAGGATTTTACACTAGACAAAAAGGAAATGGTAAAGGATTTTACACTAGACAAAAAAGAAACAGAAAAGGATTTTACACTAGACAAAAAAGAAACGGAAAAGGATTTTACACTAGACAAAAAAGAAACGGAAAAGGATTTTACACTAGACAAAAAAGAAACAGAAAAGGATTTTACACTAGACAAAAAAGAAAAGGAAAAGGATTTTACACTAGACAAAAAAGAAACAGAAAAGGATTTTACACTAGACAAAAAAGAAATGGTAAAGGATTTTACACTAGACAAAAAGAAACAGAAAAGGATTTTACACTAGACAAAAAAGAAACAGAAAAGGATTTTCCACTAGACAAAAAAGAAACGGAAAAGGATTTTACACTAGACAAAAAAGAAACGGAAAAGGATTTTACGCTAGACAAAAAAGAAATGGTAAAGGATTTTACACTAGACAAAAAGAAACAGAAAAGGATTTTACACTAGACAAAAAAGAAACGGAGAAGGATTTTACACTAGACAAAAAGGAAACGGAAAAGGATTTTATACTAGACAAAAAGGAAACAGAAAAGGATTTTATACTATTATCTTTTTGGTACTCAAAGAAGAGCTATCATGGAGACTAGTGTTAGATTTGGGGTATCTAAATACCTTTCTGAAAGTACGCAAATTCAAAATACTGACCCTGTAGATGGTTCTACTCTACCCTTTCCCGACCACTATTTCATGGTGACTTTACATCTGGAGGATGGATATCATCACATGGTAACTGCTCCCAACATCAACTTGAACCTACAAATGTCCTGTCTCACACCCTCATAAAGAATTGTGGGTTTTGTGATAGACACAGGAAAAGTTTGACCTTTCTACTAGAAGACAAAGTCCTGACTATATAGAATATTTTCAGGGCTTTCTCTTTTCAAGAAGCTGCCTCTGCAAGACAGTTTCTCAAAATTCTAGGCCTCATGGCATTAGTGATTGCCATGATTCCACCATCCAGGCACCACATCATTACCACAATCAACAGAACAAGCTGGAGGGACAGGTTCATAACCCAGAGACTTCCCATGCTATGGAATAGACTTCCCATACATGTTAAACAGAGCACTTCACTGGCCCTCTTCAAGAGAAATCTTGATGAATGGATGGGAAATAGAAGAGTCACCCCGGGGAGCACTCCAGTAGCTCTACTCAACAGAGGCACTGGGAACTAGGGTCGGGTGGCACGATGCCAGGGTAATCTTGTGGGCTAAGCTTGTAAAGGCTCCAGGGCCATTAGCCTTATACACACCTATGAACCTATGATCATGAAAAAGATTCAATGATACAAAATTGTTGGACCCAGCACCTCCTTCCCTTGAAATTCCAGGTACCAGTACAGGATTTTGTGAAAAAAAATCTACAGTGGTGGAGGGATCAGATATCCCTCAATCCAGACCCACCCTTCTTCCTCTAGAACCTAGTTCTATCAGTCCAGATGGATTCATCAGATTTTGCATGGGGAACAGAGTATGGGGAAGTTCAATTGCAAGATGAATGGCGTCTTTCAGACACTACAAAACACTTGAACCTCAAGGTACTGTTAGCAGAGATTCAGACCTTAAACGTTCTTGATCACTTATGATTTCCCGGTCCCCTTATATTGATGTGGTACCTGAAGAAATAAGGCGGTACAAGGTCATACCATCTTTGTTAGTTGGCAGTGATGGCCTGGGAGCTAGCTTTACAACATTCACTGACACTTCAGACCTCATAGAGCCTATCAGAGCAAAATCTAGTGGCAGACAAACTAAGACAATCCTGGACAGACCCTCATGAGTGGAAACCTAGGACTGAGGTTTGCCTGGATTTAGTCCAGATGTGGTGAACACTTCCAATAATTCTGATTGATTCCTTTCAAAACAGACAGTTGGAAAAATTCTGTTTGAGACATCCTTGTAGTTATGCTTGGAGGACAGAAGCATTCTCATTCCCTCAGACAGGCATGATCCTTTATGTATTTTTTACCTTTCCACCGATACCCAAGGTACTTCTCAAGATTCAGAAAGAATTACCAAAGATCATTGTGTGACCACCTCTTGGCCCATGCAAAGTTAGCACTCCCTTTTAATGGAATTGACAAGGGATAATTACCACAAGCTTTCCACACTCTGGATCTGTTAACACACAGTCAGGAGTGACTGGTGCATCCCAACTTAGAGGAATTGTTACTGACAGCATGGATGACTCTATCCTGATACCATTTAGCCACTTGTTACATGAGATACTGAAAGAGGCAAGAAAAATTGCAACTAGAAAATCTTGTGCTTTCAAGTGGAAGAGGCTTTCTAGGTGATGCCTACCTATATCATAGGACCTGGTATGGTGCCTAACCCTCTGGTTTTGAAATATTTACGTAAGCTACTCAGTGATGGCTCTTACTGAGCTGTCCAGGTGCATTTTGAGGCCATCTCAGCTTGTCTGTCCATGGTCAAACAGTTTACGGAATGACTGTTGCACTTGAAACCCCCTCAAAAGCAAATTACTCCTCCTTGGGATCTAAACTTCATTCTTGAAAGATTCACATTATCTCCTTTTGAACCTGCTAATTTGAAGTTCATCACTTGGAAAAATGCTTTCCTTATTGCTCTGATGCATGCATGGTGAGTCTCTGAGCTGGAATATCTCATAATGGTCCAACCTTATCTGACACATTAATCCTTCTTTCATGCCAAAAATTGTTTCTGAATTTACCTTGAATCAATCGTCATAGGTTCATAGGTTCATCATAGGAGATTACTGGACTAGCAGTCTAAGATCCCTTACAGGCCTAGACAATATTACCTGATTTTAACCAATATATGGCCCCTGGGGCAAGGGGATGGCATGGATTTGTGCCTATGCCTTGAGTATATTACAGATTGCCCTTGTCCATAAAGGACATGCACACTACCCCAGGCATGAATTTGCGAATCCACATGCATTGATCCTAAGTGCATTTGATGAGGGCTAAGGAAGGGCTCTACTTAATGTGAATAGGAAGCCTGTTCTAAAGAAGGGGCAATCTATGACACACGTATGTATTTTTCCAGTATGTTTTGTTTGAATTGCTGACTAAGTTTATATACTTAGATAGGTGACCCTCATGTCTGACTTGCAGTTGTGTAGCAGTTCCATCAGGGCTGGATTTGCGAGTGTCTTGTAGGTCAGGCATAGGTCACTCCTTAATAGTCATTAGAAGACAGAGTAAAAGGATAGGGCTTTTAGTCTATCTGCATAGTTCATGTTGTTTACACCCTGTAGTTTCTTTGTGAGGAACCTCTAAGGTTGCTCCAGCTGCTGTAAGTGCCTAGTCAAGTACATGCCAAATGGCACACTGTACTCAATTATTGGTGTAAGGACCGAGTACAGCACTAAAACTTCATAACTTCCTTGGATCTGTATGCCATGCCTTTACTTATAAGCTGTGCCACATAGAAGGACTTCCTCACCACTGTGGATACACGGCAGTCAAAGTTCACACTACTACCTGTCTGTGTACCTAGATCTCTCACCTCTAAGTCTACTCTTAGGGGTGTGCTATTGATGTTGTAATTTGCAGAGGTATTTGACTTCCCAAAGGATATGATAATACATTTTTTTACATTTAGCTTTAGGCCATGGTTCTGGCACCAATCATTAGTCTAATTTAGACCCTCCTGAAATATATCTGCATCACTGGGGGAGTCAACAGTTGCCCCAGCTTGCAGATGTCAGCAAACTTTGTCATCCAGGGGCCTTCCATATTAGCCTTGATTTCAGAGAAGTATATTCTGAACAGAAGTGGTATCAGCACTTAATGGATCTGAATTCACCCACTGTTACCACATGTGTCCAGTCCTTGAGCCAATTGGCTTTCCATCTGGTAAGGTAGTGATTTATGTCCAGTTTTGTGAGTTTTTTTTATAATACCTGAGTGGGGAGTTGTGTCAAATGCCTTGGCCAGGTCGAGGTAGGTGGTATGTACTGTTTTACCCTCATACATGGCCTTTGTGACTTTCTCAAAGAAATCCACTAATTCAGTAGGCATGACCTTTCCCTGACAAAGTTGAATACGGTCAGGTCCAGTGTTTGGAGGTTTCCTATGCCATTATTTATCAGGTACATGAATATTCTTTCCATGGCCTTACATACAATACTAGTAAAACTTATGTGTTTGTAATTTCTTGAGTCAGTAGATAGTCCCCTTTTATGCAAAGGGATGACTGTTGCTGTCCTTCCCTCTATTAGGAAAAAGCCAGTCTGGAGGCTATGGTTAAATAGATATCCAATTGGGCCAGATAAGCCCTTATTTAAGCTGTTTAAGAGACAACCTGCTATATCATCAGGATCCACTGAAGCAATGTTTTTAGCTTTAGAGAGAACAGTGGCAACCTATTCTTTGGTGATAATTGGCAGGGGAGTGGTGGAGGGTATTTCTTGGAGGAGAACCAAGGGTGATGGGGAGGTGAAACCTGAACTGAATTTGTTGGCCAACAGATTTGCTATATCTTCTGGCTGAGTATAGGTAATGCCATCTACAACTAATTCTGCACATTGTTGGGTGTTACCCTTAAGATTGCAAACATAACTGAAAAATGCCATATGGTTATTCTTAGCTTTGGAGGCTACTATTACCTCAAAGTCCGCTTTCAGAGACTTGACTAGTTCACTGATCCACTTGTTTAGTCTAATGAGGGACTTTCTGTTTTTTTTGTGTACATTCCCTCTTATTTCTCAACAATATTTTCTTTCTTTTGTTGTACAACCTATTCATACCAGGGGTCCACTACTGTGGCTTTTCTTTTGTGGTCAGATCTTGATTTATTTTGTTCTACTACTGCTGTTTCTATGCAGTTGTTTATATGGTCATACAGGACTTTGTGTATGCCTCTGCATATGTTTCTGTATTTTCTGGATTGGGCAATTTTCTTTAGAGAAATTCTTAAAGTTTTGGGGGTTTGGCGGGGGGACTAGTTTTACCTTTATTTCAAGGAAGATTGTTTTGTGATCTGTTCGTACTGGGGGGCAGTGTTCTCCCATATTTGTGAGCACAGATCTAGGGTATTTGTTCCCCTAGTGGGAGTGCAAACTTGCTGTTCCAGGGCATTTGAATTTACAAAGTCAAGAAATCTTTGGACCTGCATGTTAATGGTCATGTATGCCTCCCAATTAATAGAGGGGTAGGTAAAATCACCCATGAGTATCGTACTCTGCTGGATGGTGAGTGATTCTACTGACTTAAGGTATGATGTATGGGTTTCCAGGTTCATAGTGGGGGACCTGTAGCTAGCAAGAATACGGTAATGGACTTTTTCCATGGTTAGTTGGACATGGAGTAGCTCAAGCATGTCATATTGTTTGACCAGCCTTGAGGTGTGCTTATCCTTTATGCAGATAGGTACACCTCCACCTTTTGGTCTTCATATACAGGGGGGAGTTGGAGCATATTAAAGGCATTCTAGACATGCACTGCCAGAGTGCTTCCTGTGGATTTTAACCATATTTCAATAACTTCACAGATGTCAGCATTCTCCAAGGTGAGCAGAGCTTCTGGGGGATTGCAGTTTCTTATTGAGACCCTTAGCACTGAGTAGTAACACTTTTAAGTTGTCCTGGGTAGCTTTTGTTATGTTGGAAGGTTTTTTTGTTTAGTAATGTCTAAAAAAGGTGCTGTTGGGTGGATTATGTTTTGGTGAATATCTGAAAGCCTAGTAAGTGACAGGTGAAGACCATCTCTGGCAAAGCAGCATGGCCTGCCAGTCATGTTATTCCAGGCTGACAAGTACTGAACCCCTTTAGAATGACACCAGTAGCTAAGTCAATTGATAAAGTTCATCATTTTCTGCTGGTATTGTGGTGTCATCCTTGGAGATGGTAGAATCTCCCAGTTTTCTTTCTGGAACCTAAAAACAAGATTCTGCATACCTTGGATGTGCAGAGACAGCTGAAGTACTATCTTAAAGGAATTAAGCCATTTAGGAAAACTTAGCTGCTTATTTCTTGTTCTGGGGCTAAGAAGGGTCACCCCATCTCTAAGCAAATTATTTCTCATTGTTTGTCTTCTACTATTGTTTTTGTTACACCCACCATGGTAAATCTATTTCAGGCAAGGTTAAGGCACATTCCACCAGAGCCTTCCTTATCTTCCTCAGTGACAGACTGGAAAGGAGTGACTCTAGAAGCATTCTAGAAGCAGCAACCTGATCCTCTGTTCATACTTTTACAAAGCTCTACAAATGGGATCCTTTCTCATGTTTCAGAGCAGGCTTTGCGAGGACCATTCTCCAGAGGCTCCTGAATCCTTAACCTTCCTCCTCCTGGGTAGGGTAAGCATTGGGTTGGGAATCTATCCATATGCCACTGAGGCAGTGTCAGTGCTGAACATAGTACAGTTGCATATCCTGTAATGGTCCATGTTTGAATTTCACACTGTCTCAGTTGCAGCACTTACTCGCGCTCTCCCTTATGTTGTATATAGTTCGATCGTATCCGACTTAGTTGTGTTGGTGGTTGACTCTGGTTATTTGTGTTGGTATTTTGTGGCTGTGAAATAGTTGGTTTCATATGATACTTACTTCTGCTCCATCTTGGTTCTTCCTAATGTGTACTAAAAGCCAGAATAACTTACTTTTTGTGATAGGGGTTAGGCTTTCCCTGATGGGTGGGACTTATCCAATTCCCTATCACAGAGAATCAGAGAAGAGGATTCTGAGCTGTCAAAAGCTGCTAGTGTGAGTTTGTGCAGGCACAAAACACATATGCCACTGAGTCAGTGTGAAATTTGAACATCTACTGTTACAGGTAATTAAGAATTATTAAGCTGTACTCTTCTGTGAGATGACAGAACAGTTGTACAGTGATAGCATTGTCACCTTACAGCAAGAGGTTCTCTGGTTTGATTCTTGGCTGGGGTGCCTTTTGTGTGGAGTCTGCATGTCCTCCCTGCATTTGTGTGAGTTTCTTCGAGGTGCTGCTCTGATTTCCTCCCGTATAACAAAGACATGCATCTAAAGTGTTACTCCCTGGGCCTCTGCTGAAAATTGGCTTTGTTCCAACTTGGACTTTCCCAGTTAACGAATGTTAAACAAATAAATGATTACATTAGTTAAGGGGACTATGGGCTTGCTTGACATTTGGAGGCTGTTTAAGTGTTGGTCAGTAATTTCTGACTTAAGTTGTAGATGTACTTTGGAGAACTGCAGTTCCTGTCAAAAATGTTTAACATTAACATTGTTATACATACAGAAAATATATTCTCTTACAAAAATGCCTGTACACTGGCCTTTACACACACAAACACAGATACACAAACAGCAGGTACATGTACATAGACACATAGACGTGTGTGTCAGTGTACACACAAACACACACACACACACACACACACACACACACACACACACACACACACACACACACACACACACACAGTTAAAGGAACAAAACTCATGAAATAAAAGTTTGATAAAATGTTATTTTGACCATTTGCAATGATGCCACACACACACACACACACACACACACACACACACACACACACACACACACACACACACACGTATATGTAATGTGTAATCGTATATACATACATAAAATTACATATTATACACACACTCAGACACTCAGTGTGTGTGTGTTTGTGTATATATGTGTGTGTGTGTGTGTGTGTGTGTGTGTGTGTGTGTGTGTGTGTGTGTGTGTGTGTGTGTATATGTGTGTGTGTGTATATGTGTGTGTGTGTATATATGTGTGTGTGTGTGTGTGTGTGTGTGTGTGTGTGTGTGTGTGTGTGTGTGTGTGTGTGTGTGTGTGTGTAGATTTACCTTGTTTTATTGAAGTTTCAAAACTTCGAAACCCATATGACCGAAACCATATTATTGAAGTTTTGAAACGTGAACACTTTGAATTGAGATTACAGTAAAGCACAGAATGGGAGATTTACCATTTTCCTCGTTGTAGTGCGATCTCGAAGTTGGCATATTTATGTAGCAGGGGGTATGGGGGGTGCAGGGAACCTAGCCCCCCTGCAAAAATGTAAAGGTAAAGTTTTTTGTTTTTGTTTGGTGTTTTTGTTGTGTTTTCGAAGTTTTAAAACTTCGATCATATGGTCTCGGCCATATGGGTTTCGAAGTTTTGAAATTTCGATAAAACAACATCGACCCGTTTGTATACATAAATGTATATATGCTGTATTATATCTCTACATTTTATATATATATATATATATATATATATATATATATATATATATATATATATTAGTATAAAGTGTGCATTATTTATTTTATTTAAGTTTGTTTATCAAGGTAGTGCTCTGATCAAAAATGAGAGCTGTCATAGTAAATAAGTATAATCATTAATGAAATACAAAATTTAAATTCCAGCATAGTAAATGACAATATTTCATCTGTAGTACCTTAAGTATTTTTTATTTGTATTTACACTATATATACTCTATGAAAGAAGTTAATAGAGTTGGGCTTAGTTATGACAGAGAGAGAGAGATAGCAGAAGTAGTGGATACACACACACACACACACACACACACACACACACACACACACACACACACACACACACACACACACACACACACACACACACACACACACACACACTAGTACACATACTCAAACTCACACTGTATTTTTTATTTAATTGTGTTACAAGAAGAAAACTTGGGAGTCAAGTGAATTTTCACAGCTGTAACTGAAGATTTTGTAGGGCACATTGAAACAGTGAATAAACTAAAACAGGTGCATCTAAGATCAGAAAAAAACAGGATAAAAATGTAAAACTGAATGTTTTCTAGGTGTAGAAGTACAGAAGACCGATTTGATGATCTTTGCCGTAATTGTAGCGTGTCAAACAGATGGAAACCTTTGTTTCTAAGGTCACAGTTCTGTACTGCAGCCTCTAGATGGTGCTATGTCCCAAGCAATCATCACTGATGGATTTTTTTTTAAATAGTACTGTGGTTTGCTGGACTTGTAGAGAACAGGAAATAAGGTACATGTACAGATGAATCTATTAGGATAATTGGTAATCGTACCTCTCAACATCTTAGAACAAGAAGTCTGGGCAAAACCATCAATAATGGGGGGACAAAGGCCCAAAAACAGGGACACTTTTTAAATATTGCTCTTACAAACTTAGAGAACTGACAGAACAAAAGATTTTTTTATTAGTATGAATTTCCTGAATGGGTATGAAGTCTGAAACTCAAATGTCTGTCATTATTTTCTGACTTCAACCCTCAATGATTTGCCAATGATTTGTCAGAAAACCACAATTTTATGAGAAACAAACCCAAAATATGAGGCAAAAATCTGGACATTCAGCAAAAATCTGTACAGTTTAGAGGTATGTTGGCAATTTCATCCAGCAAAGGCAAATTATCCATTTAGGTGAACAATAAGACACTTCATGACACAGCAGTTCTCTGATGAGTGCATTCTTTCAGTTTTCAACACCCACTTCATCAAGATCAAGTCCACAGGGAGTCAGACCCTATCCTGGCAAGCATCGGCAGAAAGGCAGGAAATAGTTATGGAAGTGATTCAGTACTAGTCCATTGCAGGAGAAATTCACACACACACACACACACACACACACACACACACACACACACACACACACACACACACACACACACACACACATAGCTAGGGGCAACTTTGAGCATTTGCAGTTCATGTGCCTGCTTGCCTTGAGATATGAGAGGAAGATGGGTCCCCAGGTGAAAAACTCTCGAGCACAGGGATACTTTCAAATTCCGTTAGGAAGCCACCTTAAACAAGAAGTGGTACAGATAACCATGTATGGAAATTACAAAAACATCAGTGTTATTTATTATCTAATTGCATAAAAAGAATATCGGGTGATATAAAACATGCCTATCAGTGACAGTAAATACTTAAAAAATACATGTTAAGTAGTGGCATTTATTTTTCCAGCACAAGTATACTCACATTTGTTGGTAATGTAACAAATCTCTCATTCTAAGTCAACAAATGGATTATCACATTTTATGTTCTATAGTTTAGTACTTCCTATAGACCCCAGTGCCCAGCAGATGGCAGTCTTGAGTAGAAGAGTTCTGTAATAACTAGTTTGGCTGTTTTATTTTCAGCTGAACCATCATTAACAATATTTTGACCGCAAATTATGCAGTTCATAGACTGGCATGTTAGTGAGTGCACGCAAACATGCACACCGGAAAAAAATATTCAAGTGGTAATTATGGCCTGCAAAGGCATTTAGCAGAAGTATCACCAGGATCTGTAAGTCATTACCAGTACGCACATAAAATAGGTAGGGATAAATGTAATACCTTCTGCTCATATGCAAGGGAGCCCGCAGGATTTTTTGCAGGGGGGGTGCAAACCCAAGCCCCGCCTGTGCAGCCACACCCCCTCTGCTGCCCCGCCCACACAACCCCACCCCGCCCACGCAGCCATTCCAGTGTCCCATTACTATTTCTCCCTATTTGTCGTAGGCACTGTTTAAATCTCTCAGTGTGCATACTGTTTTATGCTTTATTTCTACAATGATTACAGATATTTGGATTTCATTTACAACTTTTATTTCAAATTGTATAGCACAAACACTGATAGACATTTACTAAACCTAAACAAAGCAATAGTCTTACAATGAAAAGAGACTTAGCATTAAAACTTCTCTACCTTTGAAACCCACATTCACTGAATCAACATTGAAACCTGCATTCAAAGAAAATGCATCTGGCCAGTGGCAGGGTAAGTTTACCTTTGGGCTGTTTTCAAATCATAGGCTCCTTGCACACATTTTTAGAACCAATCAAAAGTTATTTGATTCCCTTTCCTGACTGTATTAATTATACTATATAATAATTTAATTATATCCCTTGTATAATACAGCACCACTTGCTAGAGTGTGTTTTAAATTTATAGTTCTGAACATTTTTCCTTTAAGCAATGAAACAAATCATATGAACCAATAATGACAACCTGCCCAATTCAGAACATTTCAACCATAAAGAGCCACTCAAACGTCTGTCATACAATCCACCAATATCAATCAGTATGCAGAATCTCTGCAGAAGTAAAAGTCATCTGAATAAATTCCACATTAAAGAGATCTGAAACTAATGCAAAGGTTGTTGCTAGAAAACTTTATATTTCAGTGTTTCATCTATAAATTCAGTGCCTACTGATTTTAACGAATAAATTGCCCATGCTACATTAAAAAAAATGGTAAGTTGGTATACTGCAATAGGGAATGGGTGGCAAGTTGAAAGACTGGTTCATAGTTACTAGGCATTTCCTCCAAAGGAGGACATTCTCAGCACTGCAGCACCCCATCCCCTTAAAATGCAAATCGATATGCTGTGGGAGTAGAACCTATAGTCCTCTACGTCAAGATGCAAGTATGCTACCTACTGTGCTACTAACACTGCTTTCAAATTCTATACCACAACAGTGATACCATTTGCTTATCAAAACAGTTGCACATTTTCAGCAGGCTTAGCATGAGCAGCAGTAAATTTCTCTTTCCTTGAAGCTCACAAGTCCTTAAAAATACACTTGAAAATAAATTCCACCTGCTAACTCTAACTAGGGCATTTCACACTCTCACACACACAACACTCATTGTCTTAGTGCAAGAAATCTGGACAAAGCCTAAAATAAACAGGGACAGATTATAAATATTGCCCTCATGAACTTAGAAAGTTGCTAAAAATAACAGAATTTGTTAGTATGCATTTTTCTAAAGGATATGATGTCTAAAACTCAAACATCTGTTATTATTTAGCAACTTCAATCCTTTTAGGAGGAATATGGAGCAAAGATTTGGACATTCTGCAAAAATCTGGACAGTTGAGGGGTATGCTACCTCACTTTTATACACAGACACACACACACACACACACACACAGACACGCACGCACGCACGCACGCACACACACACACATACACACACACACACACACACACACACACACACACACACACACACACACGCACACACCATACCTCTCAATCTCTTAGCACAAGAAATCTGGACAAAGCCTGTTATAATGTTGGGGACCAGGGCCCAAAACTAGGGACCCATTTAGAAAGTTGCTATAATAACAGGACTTGTGTTAGAATGCATTTTCTAAAGGATGAAGTCTGAAGCTCAAATAGGTTCATAGGTTCATACTAGGCTATCTGCCCTAGGGCATTTATAAGCCTAGCCAGAATGTGTTTGGCTTTCGCCACCCATTTTAAATTTATTTTGCTATGCCCTTTTTCGAGGTTAGTATACTGTGCCTCTGTCTAATAGTGACACAGAAGTGATACCCGGGGTAACCCTCCATCCACTCATCAAGATTCCTCTTGAAGAGAGTCAATGAGGGACTTTGCCTAACCTGGACTGGGATTTTATTCCAGAGTGAAGGGAGCCTCTGGGTTATGAATCTGTCCCTCCAGCATGTCCTATTTATTTCAGTGCTGAGGTTCAAGTCTCTCGAGCGCGTAGCTCGATGGGATTTGGATTTTCTGAGGTGCAGCATGTCCATTAATTCCGGGTTGGACATGGCTTTATACGTTACATGTCATTATTTAGTAACTTTAATCCTTAGCTCATCCCAGTGATTTATCAAGAAAAAAAAATATTTTTTATGAGGAACAGACCAAAAATATAAAGCAAAAATCTGGACATTCTGTGAAAATCTTTACAGTTCTGAGGTATGACACACACATACATTCCCATACCTCCTTAGAAAGTGGATAGAACAGCAAGTTTTGTATTAGTATGCATTTTCTGAGGATATGAAGCCTAAAACTCAAATGTCTGCCAATATTTTCTGACTTCAATCCTCAGTGATTTGCAAGAAAAAACACAATTTTATGAGAAACAAACCGAAAATATGAGACAAAAATCTGGATAATTGTGAGGTATGACCCCCTCCTTACTTACTTACACACACACAGACCTACCTCCCTCTTACACACACACACACACACACACACACACACACACACACACACACACACACACACACACACACACACACTTCCCTCCCTCTTACAAACACACACACCTCCCTCCCTCCCTCCTACAAGCGCACACACACCTCCCTCCCTCTTACAAATACACACACACATCTCCCTCCCTCTTATAAACACACATACACACACACCCATACCTTTCCCTACCTATTTCTTATACACACACAGACACACACACACACACACACACACACACACACACACACACACACACACACACACACACACACATCTTTCCCTACCTATTTCCCACACACACACACACACACACACACACACACACACACACACACACACACACACACACACACATACCTTTCCCTACACACACACACACACACACACACACACACACACACACACACACACACACGCACACACACACACACACACACACACACACACACACACACACACACACACACACACACACACACACACACCCATACCTTTCCCTACCTATTTCTTACACACACACACACACACACACACACACACACACACACACACACACACACACACACACACACACACACACACACACACACACACACACACACACACACACACACACACACACACACACACACACCTTTCCCTACCTATTTCTTACACACACACAATCAAATGAATGACCTGGCAGCAAAAGCAGCATTGAATTCACACACACAAGCAGCATTGAATAACCTGGCAACACTGAATGAACAACCTGGCAGCAAAAGCGGCTTTGAATGCACACATGCAGCAGCACTGAATGAATGATCTGGCAGTAAAAGCAGCACTGAATGAAGCGAAAACTAACACATGATTGAATTTGAATGATCGAAGCAGAACTCACAGACTTGTTCTCCCGCGAAGCATTTCAAATTGTGAGCGGACAACAATGCATCTTATTCTCCCAGGGCGTGAAGCATTTCAAATTGTGAGCGGACGACAACGCACGCATGGATGTGATGCATTATGGGACTGGCCCAGTATCCTTTCTTAAAGAAGAATGCCAAGTCTTTCCTTAAAGAAGAATGCCAAAGTATTTTTTTTTTTTTTTTTTTTTTATTAAAAGAAAATTAATTTCCTGGCCAGCCGGTTCCAGGGGTGTGCAAGTGCACCCCCTTGCACCTGCCTGTGGGCGCCCTTGCTCATATGCACAAAGTTTGTTCATAGGTTTCAGTGGCGGATCCAGGATTTTACGAAGGGGGGAGCGCAGTCTGGAAAGTCGACAAATGAGGTGGGGAGGCAGAAAAGCAAAACACTGGGGAAAGGGGATGTGGAAGGATCACCTTAAGATATTGTAACAGCATGTGTGAAAACACAGCAACGTACAGTCATTTGCAAAACATTGGGGGTGGCGGGTCGATTGAGCACAACGGTTAAGGTTTTCACCTCAGACACAAAGTATTGGGTTTGATTCTGATCTCAGCTTATTAGCTAGCCTTATAATTACCATTCATGACAGTTAGCCTAATATTCTCGCATGATCCAGTGAACCTGGTGTGGTTGTGTTAGTGGAGGTACATAACTCCTATCCAGCACACAGGATATTAGCAGACATTACCAGTTGTTTCAAGACATACCTAGAGGATATGTTTGGTTGCCCATATGAAGTCATAGTTCTTTTATATGGCATACCTGACATAAGCATTATGATAACATAGCAAAGAATCCCAGTGAAGGTGATATCACCCCAAGACCCATAGCAAATGTAAGTAATTTAAGTAAATAATGATTTATGTGAAACCAGCAAAGTTAATTTATGTAAATAATTTTGTGTGTGCAAGTGAAGTTCAGTTAGTTAAAGAACATTGCAAGTTAAGGAAATACACATTTTATGAAAAAATTCCTAAAAACAGTCAGTTAAATTATATGCAATGTATAAAACCAAATTTAAGTACTGTAGCATTTCCCAAAGGACAGTAACACAAAATCAACTTTGTCTGGCCAGCATAATATGCAAAGCCATGGAAAGCCTTATTAGGAAACAGCAACCCTCCAAATACTGTTTCCATTTTAGTTTGGATTTGTCAAGGGCAGGTCATACTTACCAAATCTAACGTACTTTTTTGCAAAGGTCACCAATGCAATATAGGAAAGCAAAATGGTACACATTGCATACCTTGACCTAGCTAAAGCTTTTGACACAATCCCCCACTCAGGCATTGTAGAACAGCTAAATAAACTAGGAATAAACTATGGTCACCTACTGGATTGCCACATGGCTCACAGATGAGGTGCAAGAAAGCAAAATTGACAAAGTTACCTCCAGAAAGAGATGAGCTACTGGTGGAGTCCCCAGGGTTCTGTGCTGGGGCCTCTCCTGTTTAACATCTACTTTTATGAAGTAAAAGCCAATACCAAAGGGCTCTGAATGACTAAGTTTTCACATGACTACAAGTTAGGAGCAGTCACTGAACCCCAAATTACACAGCCATCCTACTGGACGGTTTGTCCCAAACAACTGGTGCCACAATCATGGACCAAAATGAAATGCCAGTAAATGCATTATTGTATCCTTTGGAAGTCATCTACCTCAGGAGAACAACTATGATGACAATAAGACCTTAAGAATAGACTTGTTTGGGTTTTCGGAACTTATCTGGACAGTGACCTAAATTTTGTCCAGTATGTCTACTTATGTAAGAAAGTGCTTCTATATTAAACAGCTTAAAGAAATGGGTTATGTCTAGATCTAGGATGTCACTGCCCTCCTTTACTCAGCACTCCTTAGGCCAGTCATTGAGCATAATGCCCCCTTTGGCCTGTATCTGTCCAGACACATGCAACTGGAATGCCCACAAAGAAGCCTTACTAAAAGGATACTAGGGCTAAACAATATGTCCTACACAGACTAAAGTCTGCCATTTGCTTTCTTCCACTGACTACCTCCCATAGCTCTCAACCCCTCATCTCCAAAATAGAGAACATAATGTGACAATATGGAGCAAGAGGCGAACATTTACTAACAACTTCCTCTAGGATGCTCATAGCACAAGTATGAGAAAACAGCTATTTTATTTAACAGTTTTCCTGTTTTAACATGATTCAGTATTGTATACCATGGCAACAGCTAACACTCACAAACTGAAGAACATTCCTCATAATGAGATACTGTCGAGAGCTATGCTGCCTTTCCATCCCCAGACAGATCGCCACTTCTGTGATAACCAAACAGACTGTTTCTACACATATATAAAATTGTTGGTTTAAACAGCCACAACATTCAAATACTCCTTGGAAAGCCACTGATTTTAATGTGTTGTCAAATGTAAATAAACCCCCTCTCTACAGTGTGAGTTGGCATCAGACTCACCATATGTACACTAACACAACCTTTAGAATCCTAAACATGGAAAAAATGCTTCGCTTAAACAGTGAAAATGCATGCTAACACATATCCACTTATCCCAACATCTCTCTAAGTTTAAAAAAGTGATATTTAAATATTTCCCCGATTTCTGGGCCTTTGTTCTCCCATTTTAGATTTTGCACACACAGAAATATTTCAAGTGTGGGCAATAATGCCCTTCTAGCCTGCCAATATACCAAAACAGTTCTCATAATAAGTTCCAGACTGTTCTTAAAAATATCTAAACTAGTACTTGCTTTAATATAATATGGTAATCTCTTCCATGCATCAGTTCCTCTCTTAGAGAAGCAATTAGTAAATTTTTCATTCCTATAGAATTTTCTAAATAGGTTGTCTGATGTTTCGCTACTACTTTTTGATAACCCTAAATATTCCCAGAGGCAGTCTCTAAATGCCCTATATACCTGAATAAGATCAGCTCTTAAATATCTGAGACCATGTTAAGATATTTTAGTCTTTCACAGTAACTTAAATTTTCACTTCCATTGATGCTCGTGGTATATTTCCGCTGGGGTCTTTACAGTTCACTCATGATTTTCTTATATGGTTTCCATATAGTTATTCCATACTCAAGTTTGGGTCTAATGTAACTAAAAAACAATGACTTCATTTCCAATTTCCTAGTGTAAGCATTTTTATACTATTGTTCTATAGCCATCACTAACCAGCTGGTTGATATGATTAGAAAAACAAACCTGGAATCCATTTACCATACCATATATACCCTAGTCCTAGGTTCTGCCAAAAACCCAACTTACCATGCTCTCTCCAGGCTATTCAAGTCTCCAGTACAGGGCAGACTGCAGAAGATAACTCACCACCTACTCAACTCCCAAAAAACAAGACAAACCAGCTGGTTACGAACCATTCAATTGTACCCCTTCCAGCTAGTGCTGCTACTAAACTCTGTTCACAGGTATGAAGTCAAATCACAAAGTCTGTACCAATGGAACTTTTAAAATGTGCTGCATCATTTGGTAAAGTCCTATTACTGACAGTCTGCTTACCTAAATATGCAACTGGTGGGTTCAAAACAAAACTGGACACAGCAATGCCAGATGTATCAGAATTAATCTATAAAAGTGTCCCAGGCACCATGATTTGAACACGTTACCAATCAGTATAAATATCTGAAAATGACCAGTTCCAAATAATGAACCAGACAAAATGCTTCCAGTTTTCCAGGATAGCTATCTGTATTGACACCTTGCACTTTGCTTCTATAATACTAGAGTGTTCTACTAGACAGGAAACTTTGTACACTGCCACAGAAGGGAAACTACTTTTGATTCCAATGTACCATTCAAGGTTTAAAAACTGAATAGTGCGAACTCTGTCTGCATTACCCACTACACTTAAAACAGCAGACAAGTTCTGGAACATTTGCAAAGAATGGTACATACATTTTCCAATCACATTAAAAAACTAGGCAACTTTTCCAAAATCTGTGCTCTGCTGAGGTAATTATTGTTACATCACTCAGGAGTGATACACATTTACACATAATGCACACAATCTGGGCTAATGCAGAAATGCTAAGAACTGCATCACCATCTTTCAAACAATAAGAAACTGTATGGCTTTAGGTTACACAGGAAATTCATATATATATATATATATATATATATATATATATATATATATATATATATATTATATATATATATATATATATATATATATATATATATATATACATACACACACACACACACACACACACACACACACACACACACACACACACACACACACACACACACACACATACATGACATTTAACTGACATGTAAGCTCTCGACAAAAACATGTAAAAAAAAAAAAATCCCTGAACCCCACTATTCATCATCCTGCATTGAAAAAAAAAAGATGGTAATGTTTAATCAGCTGATTTTTTACTTCAGAAATGACACCTGAATATATTTGTGAGTGTGTCATATGTATAGATTTTCACACACACACACAGGTTTACTATCAGAAGACTGAAGCCTCCAATCGTGATATGAATTAATGGTGCAACATGGATGTCCCCTTTCCTCATGTTGGTATATATACGTGGCAAGGGAATGTGGGGTGCAGCCATCCTGCAAAACACTCTATGAGGATGTTTGTGTCCAAAATGCCATTTTCATTTGGGAAGCTTCAGACATTTGTTATCACATCTTTATGAAATGATGCATGATTTGCGGACTTGCCAGGTAACCATAAATACATATGGTTTACTATCAGAAGGTTGAAGTCCACAGTCCTAAAATGCATAATCCCAGTAACATAATATAGAAGACCAAAATGCTAACGAGCACATTGTCCAAAAGTCTTGAATACTGAATATCCCTACCAGTTTAAGCCCAGGAACAAGTGCTAATATGGGTCCTGCAGGGGAGGCAAATTCAGAAGTTTGGCAGTGTGGTCTTCAGCATTTTAGTGCAGGTGAGTGTGCCACAAATTTCCTTTGCACTTACATGTACCAACCCTGAAGTTGTGCCTACATGGGGAAAGGGGAAATCCCTGTTACACCATTAATTTATCTTTACATTGAAAGGCTGTTTGGTCACATACTAGTGATGACACAAATGGGATGTCAACCAATAGTGCTTTGCAGACAGGCCAGGCTCCCTTATTATATAAATATCTGCATTCACAACTAATCTTATGGTCTTACTGTGTGTGTCTATATATAGATATATAGATAGATACGTATTCCTAAGATAAGTTTTATTTTTAAAACTTTTCTAACTGACCCTGCACTGGAGGTATAGAAGGATAGAATCCTGACTATGGCCCAGGTGACCCAAGTTTGGCTCAAAAACTTGATGATGCAAGTAGGAAGAATGGTCATACCCATTCTTGTGGGTAAGAGGGAAGCAAATACTCAGGGTACATTTATGTGGCTTGATTTCCCCAGTGAAGACCAGAGAAACACATACAATGTTGCCGGAGGGTGGGTGGAGAATCCTGCTGATGTCAGCCACTTTCAGAAGTGAGAGAGAGTTCAGAATTGAAGCCCACTGCATGTCCTGTGTTGTTTCCAGGATCAGGAAGAAAAATACAGTAGGTGAAATGAATCCCTCTGCAGCAGTATGATACCAACCTCAAATACCTTTATCTTCTAATTGTAGCAAAGTGGGCATTATTAGACCCAGCTATCAAGGAGACACATGGGGAGCAACTGATTATCCACTGAGTGGAAGTCCAAAATTTCTCCAGAAAAATTTTTCTAACTGCATTTCTTGATAACCTTGAATAAAGTAAAGCTAAATATAATTGTTTAGGATAGTCAAGTAGTCTTTTCTGTATCTTTTTTTGAGAAACTATAGAATGTGTGTGTGTGTGTGTGTGTGTGTGTGTGTGTGTGTGTGTGTGTGTGTGTGTGTGTGTATGTGTGTGTATCAGAACAAGTTGGCACCAGCTGCTCAGTCTGCCATTTATGTGAATATCCTCACGTTCACACAAATTCAGAAGTTACTTTTGAACGGATAACTTTTTCCTGTTGTGTTGCCTTCCCACTACTTGATTATTCACCCCCTCCCCCATTATCCAGCTGACTCACTGTTTCCCCATGGCAAATTCAAACAATCTTCCAAGGTTTTACCTGTCCCTGTTGACATGATTAGCAGCTTGACGTATAGTATCCTACAGCTTCATTCCAATGATTCACTCTTGTTTCTGCTCATGAGCTAAATGATGACTGCTTTCCAAAATAGCATACCTTGGTGGATGAGTATGCCCTGGCCCTTGTTTATTTCATGCTGCAGTACTTACTTCTAATGGGTGTTAGCCATGCATGGATGAGATGGCATTTGCTAATGAATCCCACACCAGCTGATTTCCCCAGCACCCAGTTGACTGATCTCAGGACATCTGATTCACAGTCAAAGCTTTATCCCTCTGCATCACTGAACTGGCTAGCTACTGACAACTTAACTTTGCTGTAAATGACACAAAAATGCATAGTATTTCAGGTGAAGTAGCTAGTTAGAATATAAAAAAAAAAAAAAAAAAAAGACAACCTACCCTTATATTGGTCATGAAAAATATATTGAAACAGTAGACTGGTGCTGTTGGACTAAATGTTTCAGCAGGCATGATCATTGTAACCTCAGAGGTTTGACATTTATTAATACTTTAGTATGAATTATACAACAGATTTACTTCCTCCTACTGGCTGAGTAATACAGGCTTTTCTCCCCGGGCCTCCGCTGAAAAAGGACTGCCAGTCCAGACGGACTTTCCTGGTTATCAAATGTAAAATAAAATAAATAAATAAAATATGTCACACTTGTTTTGCCAAGACAGGATTCATCCTGATGCCACTGTAATGGGGACAACAATGGTAAGATGGCATGGCTTCTTGACATCATGCCTGGACTATATGCCTTCTCCACACCTTTTTTCTCTACTTTTTTTTCTGTTAGTACTTAAGAGTGTCTCTCTGCGAGTTCTGCCATTAATAAGTAGAAGTTTAACAGTTCAGTGAACACCTGTGCCTAGCAACACACACACACAAACACACAAAGTGTAATACTCGCAGCGATAATCCACACACTCTCTTACCTGATCAAGTCCAACTAACAACTACATTTCACACACACACACTCTTACCTGATCAAGCCCAACTACCAACTACATTTCCCGCTTGCAGCGATAATCCACACACTCTCTTACCTGATCAAGTCCAACTACCAAGTACATTTCACACACTCTTACCTGATCAAGTGATTCAAGTCCAACTACATTTCCCGCTCGCAGCGATAATCCATTAAATGATTTACGACTGTCGTTTTCTTCCACTCGCTCGCTCATTACTGCACATTTCCCGCTCGCAGCCAGCCGGACATACCATGAGCTCACTTCCGTGTGGCTGGTATCCTCCTTAAAGGAGCCAACGCCAAATATGTACGTACTTTTTTTTTTTTTTTTTTTTTTTTTTTTAAAAAGCTACTTTATGTATGCTTTCCGATGTCCTAGCTAAGCTATACAATGAGTTTAGAAAGGGGGAGGCGCGCGCCCCTGCGCCAAAGCCTAAATCCGTTTCTAGGGTATTACTAAGTATTGATCCAGTGAACTATCTGTAGCTTATCTACAACACTACAAATCATAAGTACTCATCGACATAAATAATTCTTAGTTTTCACCACTTTCAATGAGGGCTTGAGAGGCCTTTCCATTTCCTTTAACCATATTATGTTTAAAGAGAGTCAGGGAGCTACTTTGCTTTACATTAAAGGAAGCCTATTGTATAATAAAGGGATTCACTGGGAACGATATTTGTCTCATCATCAGGTCCTATATTATGTTTCGGTGGAAGTTTAGCTCCCCTGAGTGGGTGTTTTAGGGTAATTGTTTTGTGGATGTGAAGGAAATTTCAAAAGGAAATGACTGAAACCAGGAAAAGTATACTGAACACCCATCATTAAAGGGCATGTCTCTTCTGCTTTGTTGAGAAGTAGCCAAAGAACATTTTTAAACAAGAAACGCTTTGTTAAAGAATGTTTAAGGGTCACAATCTGTCACAAAGCCTACCACCTCTCATTAACTATGAGACCATCTGCATTTTCTTGTTACAAAAAAGTTATATCTCCATGCACCATATTCATTCCACTATACCTTAATTTTAAAGCTCCTTCATGATGTTACATGATATAATTACATTACAACAAATATTTAACACTATTAGAAACAAACATTCTAATTAACAACTCTGGCCAAAATCTTGTATCACTTCAACATCAGGTGAAAATCTCAAGGAGGAAAAAAAATATTATAAAAGACAGAGGAACAAGAAGAGAAAAAAAAGCACATTTCTAAAAGGAAGAAAACTTGAAGTGATTACACCACTGTCTTTAGAAGAAGTTTAATGTACTTTTTACGAGTACATATTTTTATGCTCCAAGATGAAACTAGTCTATTTTATCCCTCTCCCTCTCTGTTTTCTTTACCATGCTCTTTAGAATATACCACTTATTAAGTATTATAGGTAAATATGCTTTAAAATCAATGGTGTTAGCGATTTTTACATTTTAACGCTGTATTTAAAGTTAGGGTGATGTGCAGAGCTGTAGTAACTACAGAGGGATTAAACTGATCAGTCACAGCTTGAAGTTATGGGAAAGAGTAGTGGAAGCAAGGTTAAGAAGGGAGGTGATGATTAGTAATCAGCAGTATGGTTTCATGCCAGGAAAGAGCACTAGAGATGCGATGTTTGCTCTGAGAGTGTTATTGGAGAAATACAGAGAAGGTCAGAAGGAGTTGCATTGTGTCTTTGTAGACTTGGAGAAGGCATATGACAGGGTGCCTAGAGAAGAGTTGTGGTATTGTATGAGGAAGTTGGGAGTCGCAGAGAAGTATGTAAGAGTGGTACAGGATATATACGAGGGTAGTGTGACAGTGGTGAGGACTGCAGTGGGAGTGACAGATCCATTTAAGGTGGAGGTGGTATTACAGCAAGGATCAGCTCTGAGTCCTTTCTTGTTTGCAGTGGTGATAGACAGGTTGACAGATGACATCAGACAGGAGGCCCCATGGACTATGATGTTTGCAGATGACATTGTGATCTGTAGTGAGAGTAAGAATCAGGTTGAGGAGACTCTGGAGAGGTGGAGATATTCTCTAGAGAGCAGAGAAATGAAGGTCAGCAGGGCTAAGACAGAATATATGTGTGTAAATGAGAGGGAGGGTAGAGGAATGGTGAGGATGCAGGGAGTAGAGTTGGTAAAGGTGGACAAGTTTAAGTACTTGGGATCAACAGTTCAGAGTAATGGTGAATGTGGAAGAGAGGTGAAGCAGAGAGTACAGGTAGGGTGGAATGGGTGGAGAAGAGTGTCAGGAGTGATTTGTGACAGACGGGTACCAGTAAGAGTGAAAGGGAAGGTCTACAAGAGGGTAGTGAGACCAGCTATGTTATATGGGTTGGAGACAGTGGCATTGACAAAAAGACAGGAGTCAGAGCTGGATGTGGCAGAGTTAAAGATGTTAAAATTTGCACTCGGTGTGACTAGGATGGATAGGATTAGGAAGTATATTAGAGGGTCAGCTCATGTTGGACAGTTTGGAGACAAAGCAAGAGAGACGAGATTGCATTGGTTTGGACATGTGCTGAGGAGGGATGATGGGTATATTGGGAAAAAGATGCTAAGGATGGAGCTGCCAGGTAAGAGGAAAAGAGGAAGGCCTAAGATAAGGTTTATGGATGTGGTGAGAGAGGACATGCAGGCAGTTGGTGTGACAGAGCAAGATGCAGAGGACAGGAGGAAATGGAAAGAGATGATCTGCTGTGGCGACCCCTAACGGGAAAAGCTGAAAGATGATGATGATTTAAAGTTGTTGGATCGTCTTTACTTTTTTTTGCTCTTTTGCTACCATATATTACACCTGCTTCCAGCATCTTTATCATATCTAGAAATCGCATTTCACTAAAAGTTGGTGCACTGAATAACCCAGTGAAGAAAACCATTCTGTGTACTGTGATAAAGTGTAAGATGGATATAATTCTCCAGTGACATTCTTATCTATCCAAATCTGAATGTCTAACATTAAATACTCTGAGATATCTTAGGGTCTCCATGGCATTATACTGCAGAAGCAAAAAAAAGAAAAACATTGTTAAAGAAGTACAAATTGATGCCCATTATATTGCAAATCGAGTAGAAAATCTAGCCTTATGCAGTAAGTACTGATATGTGGGTTGTGAGAAATGTAGCGTTCTGGCAAACTTTCTCTGGAACCCTCATCTCCCCTCTCTAGACTTCCTTTCTTGATCTTGAACTGGATACTACAAACTACTGATGTTATACTTGCATATAAATAACTGGTAGGCTGTTGCCATGAGCACTTCTTCTTCTTGCTCAGAACTGGGGGGGAAATCATCATTATCACTGCCATATTATTTTAGTTTTATTGTTTATTGTATCTGTTTGCTTTCTTTCGTATGATTCTCATAATCTGTTCTCCTTGCCCTTCTCCAGCCTCAGCAAGCTTAATGTCTTTTTGCTGGCATGCACTATTTCATAACACACATAAATAATAATATAGGAAATTCTTGCAATTGTAAAGTTAGCAATAACCTCTATTGATATATATCTTCTAGTAGACAAATTGCCCCATGTATATATATATATATATATATATATATATATATATATATATATATATATATATATATATTGTGTGTGTGTGTGTGTGTGTGTGTGTGTGTATGCGTACATACATACATATTTCTTCTGCAGTAGACACTAGTTAAAATGCAGAAGAAAAGTATATGCACATTTTTTTTTCACAACATCATCTTTGGCTCCTGAGACTGTTTGAAAAAAATTAATATAACTAGGAGCTTCAACATTGCCTTCTGCCTCTGCTGTCCCTAAGATGCTCCCAGGACTAAAACACCTTGAATGCAATAAGGAAATGTGGTGACTGTTTCATTGTGACTTGAGCTATTGCTATTAGAAGCGGTGAAGGTATAAATGACTGGTTCCTTACAATAACAATGTTACACTGTCTGCTAAATAAACAGCTGGATGGAGACATTTTCATGCTGCTAGCCCTGCAGGAAGGTTATTCCAAAATGAGATATGTTTACATATAGTTTCAAGAACATGGTGGCCAATACCTCATGCAGCTGATGTGACAATTTTGGTTTTGCCTGCAAGGATACCCTGCTGTCTTTGGCTCCCTTTACACTCCTGCATATGCTTGTGGCAGCTCCACCCACTTTTTTTTTTCATTCCCAGCAATGTTGGTAATCCCACCACCATGGTTTCAAATTCATCTGTTTCACGGACATCAGCTCATGTTTCATCAGTAAAATCAGTAACTGTTCTAGCTTTTCTGGTTAAATGCAAATTGGCCATTTTTATTAACTCGATATTGCTGATAGGATAGCTTAGTACAGCTTGTTGTCATTCTGTGATTCCATCAACATTTTAGTACATCGTTGTATAAGCAGATTTAAAACAGACTGTGAATACAGACACTGAATCACTGAACACAACTATATGAAGGGAGGCAAGCCCCCATGCACCCCCCAAGTGGGGGGCTGCACCCCCCCTTACACCCCCTGCTACTTAAATATATCCACTCCAAGATTGCACTTCACTACACTAAGTGCAATCTTGGAGTTGATATATTTAAGAAGCAGGGAGTGTGGGGGACGCAGCCCTCCACATGGGGGGTGCAGGGGGGCTTGCCCTCCTGTTTATACTAGCAGAACAGTAATATAGTTTGTGTTTTATTTGTTTCTGTATGTACTTGTGCTGGAATATAGTAAGTGTTTGGTACCCTGTATGTTTTCAGGCTTTTGAGTTTTCAGTATTTTGAGCTTTCAGTTTTTTGAACTTTCAGGAATTTGGTCTCAGGATTTTGGGCTTTCAGAATTCTGTAGCACTCCTATATATATATATATATATATATATTTACACACACACACACACACACACACACACACACACACACACACACACACACACATATATATATATATATATATATATATATATATATATATATGAAGAGGTTCACTTTATAATCCCGAAATCCTGAAATATCGAGATCATAAAGCCAAAACATTACAATCCCGAAACCCCAGAAGCACGAATTTTAAAATTGTGAATCCTACACTAACCATACACCGCACACATACACATACACACACCTTCCCCCACACACAAACACACAAACCTACACTACATACAAGCAGAGGGGACAAGCATTCCTGCCCCCCACACCCCCTTACTTAAATATACTAACTCCAAGGTTGCACTACACAGACAAACACATGAAAATACCATCACACACCTACACACCTCTCGCACACAGACATCACAGTTACAACACACACTGACACAAAGTAACGCCCCTAACCAAGACCCGTAAACATAAATACTTACCTGAACTTACACCTATCCATTCACACACCGCAACACCAGAAGCACTACTTCAACATCTCCGAACTTCGGATTTTGAAATTTGCACTTCTGGGGTTTCGGTGTTCTGAGCTTTCGGCTTTATAATCTCGGGATTCTGAAATTCGATATTTCAGAATTTCGGGATTATAAAGTGTTCCTATATATATATATATATATATATATATATATATATATATATCGCTGGCTGATGTCAAGTCCTTCTCATTCCTTTTATGGAACCATCCTTATGTTGATTCCTAATATAACATTCAACTTCATCCCAACATAGAAAAAGAATGTGTTCTGCTCTCCCAGTCTTAAAGGTTTCACTCACTATCTGCCTCACACTTAGACTCAGAGACAATCAGTGTTTCCAATCCTCACTTCTGATTTCCCTCCTTAGAACTTCTATCTGTATTAGTTAGCACATTGTATGTCACAGTTTTATAATTAGGAAGCAAAATAATTCTCTTCTTCAAAGTATATGTGAACTGAGTTCGTGAAGAGGAAACCCCTATCAGTAACTGCGTCTCTGCTTTGTAAATGCTTGAGGATTTCAGTAAGTTCACAAAGAAGTGGATAAGAGGTATGGAGCCCCCAAATGATCATTTAGAATTATTTGCAGCCTAACACTAGATCCTTATGTATTCATCCTAGGCAGGTGTGTAGCAGTATGGTGTCTCAGTGGTAGGGCCATGCCTCATGTCTTCAAGGCTGTTGGATCAGTTCAAGCTTAACTTCTTCCTAACTTCAAATTACTGTGTGGAGGTTCCCCCATCAGCTTCCTCCTATCTCCCCAGAGCATGCTGTTTGATTGTCTGAACTGTATATATATATATATATATATATATATATATATATATATATATATATATATATATGATCCCTATTATATCATCGAAGATGCAAAATCTTGAATGCATCTTCATCAAACTGAAAACAACGAAAATATAAAAGAGCGGAAGGGCATATAAGTCACTTCTTTCCCTGGGAAAGAAATCGTTTGGCTGCCTCTATTAATTTGCCATTTTCCCCACTGTAGTGCAATCTCGGAGTTGGTATATTTTGTTAGGGGGGGGGGGCAAAGTCCCCCACTTTGTTTTGTTTGTAGTATTTTTTTTTTTAATTGGGCCATTCGACATTTTGCATCATTGATGATATAATAGGGACCCTATATATATATATATATATATATATATATATATATATATATATATATATATATATATATAGTAAACAGTCTCTATATACTGCTAGATAAATAGTGCTTACCCTATTAACTTTTCCATTTCCATTTTGTGCTGTGGATAATAAGCCCGTACATGTGGTTAACAAATGGTTAAATAAACAAACTAAAAATAAAAGCAAAAAAAAATATTTGATTCACAAAAGGAACCACCATGCTTTCCCTCTGACTGAGTCCAGGGGTTATTAGACAAGTTTAGGAAGAGGGCCATATACTTCTTTCAGTCTAGGTTGTGGCTATACATGTCAACAATCTACATTTTCACAGAATGTTCAGATCATTGCCTCATATTTTCATCTGTTCCTCATAAAATTTGTGGTTTTTTGAAAAATAATTGAGGATTGAAGTCACTAAATAATGACATACATTTGAGTTTCTGACTTCATATCCTTCAGAAAATGCATGCTAAAGCAAAATTTGTTATTTTAGAACTTTCTTAGTTCATAAGAGCAATATTTAACTCCTGTCCCTTTTTCTGGGCCTTTGTACTCCCAATAATCATGGCTTTGTCCATATTTGTTGTGCTTGGAGTTTGAGAGGTATAGTTGTCGACAGTTTCAAGAAGAGACCTTATGCTTCTACTGGTTTGGGTTATAGATAAGTTCAGGAAGAGGGATTACACCTCTACTAGTTTGGTTTACAGATACGTTTAGGAAGACGGCATACACCTCTATGGTTTGGGTTATAAACAAGTTCAGCCAGAGTGCTTATACCACTACTGATTTAGCAGTGATGGGTCTTTGTTTTCTAGTACATCTGCAGAATTTTAAGGCCATTATGCTGTGTCAATAACACTTGTTTTCTGTTTGACTCTAGTACAAGTTTTAAGCTGATAACCTTGGTAAACTCTGCCAGTAACCTAGGCTCTGACATATCCCAGTGGATATATGATGTGGTGATGGATGCCACTGTTACAGCAGAAGCAGCTGCTGCAGTTTCCGTGGAGGGGAAGGGGGACACTAACTTACGTACTATGCCTTATGAAGATCAGTTAAAACTATTAATTTTATATGCTTCTTTATCTGCTCATGAGTTTTTTAAGCAGCCAATGAAAGATTTGTGTAAAATAATTTTTGCACCATATTGTAGATATTGGAATCTTTTCAGTTTTTATTCCCCGTAAGTTTGTTAAAAGCATTCTAGCCCACTCTTTTTCATAACCTTCTCCCTAAGCAAAAAACAAACAAAAAAAAACAAAACAAAAAAGAGCAGACCCAAACAGAGCCAGTTCAAATCCAAATCACTTCTACTCACCAAATTAATCAACAGAATTCTAATTAATATGTGGTATTTCATTCTAGTACATAGATTATTCTATATATGCTTATGTAAAATAAAATACTGCAACAACCTACAGCAACCAAATGAAGTCCATGTTTATCAACACCACTGTCCCAGTGGTGCCATATATATATATATATATATATATATATATATATATATATATATATATATATATATATATATATATATATATACATACATATATGTATGTTGGTGTTTGTGCATGTGTAGGTATATATATGTATATGGATTCACTTCAGAAGCTCGAAATACTGAAATCTCGAATTTCAGTATCTCAAGCCTAAGAAGCCCTGTTTACTAGACAATAACCTCCTCTCCAACTCTCAGCATGGGTTTAGACCAAAACACAGCACCACAACCGCTTTTATAAGTTTCACAGACGCAGTCAATCAGCTTAGAAACAAAGGACAATTTGTATCATGTATCTTCCTTGACATGTCAAAAGGCTTTTGACACAATTTCACATCAACAACTTCTCAATAAACGTACCTCCCTAAACCTTTCCCAAACAGCCATCTTATGGTTGCATAGCTACCCATCTGAATGGCAACAAGCAGTCAAAGTCAAGTGGCAAAACAAAATGTCATCTCTACTGCCAGTCTGAGTAGGTTAACCACCAGGTTCAATTCTTGAACCACTACTTTTTACAATTTGTATCAACAATCTCAGTTGAGCAACCCACTCAACATCCATTGTAGAATATGCAGATGATTCATCACTCATCTGTGCAGTCACCTCTTTTCCCAAACTGTTACAAATAACTCAAAAAGCATTTACAGACATAGAACATCTGTCTCTCAATCAACTCATACTCTACCCCAATAAGACCAAATTAATGCTATTCGCAAACAACA
This sequence comes from Protopterus annectens, assembly GCF_019279795.1. Taxonomy (NCBI): domain Eukaryota; kingdom Metazoa; phylum Chordata; order Ceratodontiformes; family Protopteridae; genus Protopterus; species Protopterus annectens. The sequence goes on along the minus strand of NC_056747.1, from coordinate 1,004,283,061 downwards.
AAGCAGCTCAGCTTCCCATCTCTTTCATTATCTTCTTCTTCAACAACACCACAATTGAACTTACGGAACACACCATGCTGCTAGGCGCCACTATTGACAATGCCCTTAAATATGACAAACACATAGTCCAGACAATCAAAAAGATACACATCAAACTAGGGTCTCTGTACAGAACCAAGCCATTTCTCACTCAAACTTCCAGACAGGTCATTGACAGAACACATCTACTATCCACCCTGTTACATGCCGCCCCGATTTTTACATATCTAAGAAAAACTGATCTAAACAAGTTTAAGACCTGCTACAATAAAATAGCCAGGTTTACCTCTAACCACACAAATGGATCCCACCATTGCTCAGCTCTCCACCAATTAAATTGGATCAAACTTCCAAATCTGTTAACCTTCAACCAGGTAACAACTGCCCAAACCATTATACATCAACCAGGTAATTACCCTGCCCTCAAAACCTTATTCCAACCCTACTCTAAAAGTAGACTCCTCTGATCATCCAGCAAATTATTACTTGAGGTCACTAGATCAAATAATAGTCACAGGGGTGCTGTGTTCTACAAACAAATATCTAAAATCTGGAACTCTATTCCCCAGTATATAGTTCTCACAATGAACTCTTGCAGTTTCAAAAACCTTCTCAAGGAACATCTTACAACGAACTGGCTATGCTACTGCTCTTCCCCAGGCTGACCAGGCCTCACTCTCTGCCTTCCCTCTTCTCTTCCTAGTCCTAATCCTCTAAAACTCTTCACTCAAGCCCCTTCTGCTTTCTGTTCATTTTACAACTCTCATTACGAAGCACATTACTTTCCATTCTCTCATTACTAATCACTATTCAATCTCCACCTTAATATCTACAAGTGACTTCATATTAACCTAATATCTGATACTGGACCGCTCTCAATACTTACCAACAACTTATACCTAACTTCCACTATGGTACCTAAAATTACCTTCTCTCTGTCTCTGACCCTATCAAACTCTATGTTTTCTCTACGGTTGTCCTAAGTATATAAATACTCTGAATTAGTGTATACTGTATAATATCTGCACTGTAAATGCATGCTAACCTTATGTGTTCTATGTATGTCATATTAATAATATTGTATCTTGGAGCTTTTCTCCCCAGGCCTCCACTGAAAATGTGCAACTAGCCCGGTTAGATACTCCTGGTAAACAAATGTAAAATAAAATAAATAAATAAATAAATAAATAAGTAAAGTAGAAAATAGTATGTGTACTGACAGGTTTGAACAGTATTGTGGTAATTGGGGAGAAATAGCCAAGTAATGGGACACTGTTTTGGGTGTGGGGGGGTGATGGCGGGATGGGGGGCTGCTGTGTGTGTAGTAGGGCTCCGATCCATTATCCAGCCTAGGGCCCATTTGACCATGACCTGGCTCTGTTCAGACAAGTTAGTTTTAATAAAAAGAAATTCCACATGTACTTACTTAGACTCTTGTATGGCTACCCTGGATATGGTGGAAGCTTAACTATATATGTCATGCAAAAATGTCTAAGGTTCTAAGTGAGATGGCTTCACTTCTTTTTTAATGCCTAGTTTTCATATATTTCCTGTGCCAAATGTGTGCACAAAATGCCTACTCCCAAGGCTTCAGTATTACTCCCTGTACCCTTAAACCTTTAAGAAACTTGACAGAAAGCTGAGTTAACAGAAAGCTCAGCACAGTATAACAGAGACTTGTAGTACTTAGAGCAGGGTATTGAAATGTGTCTTAACACAGCATTTAATTTATGACAGGGTTTATATGTGTTACCTTATCTTTGGCGAGAGATATAGGAGAAATTGAGGTTCTACCAACTCATTCACAGATTACTAACCCAAGAGGTTGTCTTTATTCGTTGCCACCATTTTAGCAGTTCATCACTGTTGCCTAGGTGTCTGGTTTCAATCTGAAACGCATTTTGAGTAATCCAACTGGATACCACTCCAAGTATGGAAATTTAACACACTTAGGCTCATACATTATGTATGATCCTTATTTGTGCATTGCTCCTATTGTTTATGCAGCTAGAAGCTGGAGATCAAAACTCTAGAATGTTCTCAGCCTTTGCAAAAACAAAATATGCATCTTGAAGAATGCAATAAAAAGCTAGTGGCATTCTCCTCCCAATTTGCCTATGGTGATAGACACAGTACACATACAAGCCAACAAATACAGGTGTGGGGGAGACAGAGATAACAGAGCAAAGCCACAGCTACATATTTATGTATGTATGTATGCATGTGCAAGCAAGCAGAAGCCTGAGAGGGTTCCAACAGCTAGAGACAGATGCTGAACTATCATGTGTCCATGCAATAAAGCAAAATCATGACATGGTGCCCACAGTTTGAGAAATAACCTACATTAGAGAATGGGAAAACTGTATATCAGCACCCTGATTGGACAAAGAATGTTTTCTAGCAGGGTATTAATGTACAAGTAATGCCTACTGAAAAACGAGTCTGCTACTTCACGGCAGCATATCAAGCTGTCATAGAGCTCGGACTGAGAAAACCAAACTGCCGCCATTATTTTACACTTGCTAAGCAGCGCTTTTGCTGTTTAGCGAGTGTAAAATAAAAAAACAGAAAAAAACATTTAAAATGAAGTGTGCGTGTGAGAGTCTCAGCGTATGTCAGAGTAAGAGAGAGAGATCGATCAAGTGAAGCAGAAAAAAGTGTGTATGTGTGTTTATGTTTCTGTCTGCTTGTGTGAGTGAATGCATGTATGAAAGCAGAAGAGACTGTGTGTGTGTGTGTGTGTGTGTGTGTGTGTGTGTGTGTGTGTGTGTGTGTGTGTGTGTGTGTGTGTGTGTGTGTGTGTGTGTGTGTGTGTGTGTGTGTGTGTGTGTGTGTGTGTGTGTGTGTGTGTGTGAGAGAGTGAGTGAGATCCATCACTGGCAGCAGCAAAGAGGTTTGTATACCTTTGGCCCCTTCAGCTGAAGAAATCTGGATAAAACCTAAAATAAAAGGGTAACAAAGGCTCAAAAATAGGATCAGATTTTAATTATTGCTCTTATAAAATTACAGACTTGCTTAAATAAAATGATTTGTGTTAGCATGAATTTTCTGAAGGAAATAAAACTCTGAAACTCTGTATGTCATTATTTAGTAACTTCTGTCTCTAATGACTGGCAATAAACCAAACGTTTTAGGAGTAAGGAACCAAAAAATAAAGTAAATACCTGGATATTTTTTAAAGTGTTCTATTTTGGATGTAAAATGGTTCCTACCATTAACATATACTACAGAAAGTTTGAAACATCAGGCAGAGGAACTATTGTACATGAAAAATATATAAAAAACAAAAATATACTACTTAAAAAAAACAAATAAGTAAAACACAACAATTTTACAGACAGCCCATTGTCTAAGCACAATAATGGCCTTCAGAGTGTGTTAATGTGCAACTAATGCCCTTCCAGTGGGGTGTAGAGGCCCGATGTCACCCTGGGGGAGCATTAAGTACACATTAACACACACCCTGTCTGCCATTATTACTTGCTTGTCACATGCATGCTAGCATGCAATGGACTTTGTCTCTATCTAATTCACTAATGCACACCTGTGTGCATTTCATAGATATAAGCGGAATCTATACTTATTAGTATTTTATATTTTACCACAAAGCTCTGTCCTTGGCCCCCTCCTCTTTAACATTTTCACCAAAACCCCCTATACTTTCACACAACAGGCCACCCTAATACACTACACAGATGACTCCACTCTCTTTTTCTCATCTGACAAAATAGTACACCTCCAAAAAATTACTCAGGAAGCTTTAACAGATAAAAAATGAAAAGCAGCTGGACAAACAATCTACTAGTTTGTTTGTCTTTTCCCGGTTAGGGGTCGACGCATTGGAACTCCGGTCTGCTAATGATTGGCAGTGGATTTTTACGGTGCCGAGTTGCCAGCTCGACGCCCAACCTTCAAAGAAGGCATGCCCATTCATGCACGCACCTACCTGCATGTCTTTAAACATCACTCGACCATGGGGAGGACATGAAGACTCCACACAGAAGGCACTCCAGCTGAGAATCGAACGGGAGAACTTCTTGCTGTGAGGTGACAACACTAACCGCTGCACCACCGTGGCAAACAATCTACTAGTAACAACAGAAAAATGAATGCCCAAAAAGGCTGTCAACAAAGCAGGAAGAGCTACAAATAACTCAATGCACCACTCCTTTATTAAAAAACAATATGTCAATTTTGTCCACTCAAAATAACAGTCGAACTTTATCAGAACTCTGAAACATGGCTTGTATCTCACAACTCATGCTCAACCCAAAAAAGACCAAACTACTACTTTTTCCACAAATCCCTCTCTTATGATAAACCAAAATGCAAAATCTTCTCTCTTGATAATACAACCATTAAAGTCACTTCTCATAGAAAACAAAATTCCCATATGTCATAGAAAACAAAATCCCCCCAAAATTCTTCACCAAACTGACAAAACCCACTCCCTCCAAAATCTGATACTTCCACAATCAAATAATAGAACACTCTACAAACTAAACGATTACTACTACATGTAACTAAAGCCAACAACTCAGTTGCTGATTCTCTCTTCTCCAACTTCATATCTAAAAAAAATGGAACACCCTGCCCTTGAATATAGTATCCCAACCTTCCTTAAGAAACTTTAAATATGTGCTAAAAATGCATATGGCAAATACTTGGCAATGGTCCTGTTCTAGTCCAGGTTAATTCATCTTCAGTATCTAAAGCCTTTAACCCACTCATACCAGCTATAATACCAAGCTAATTACCTGTATATTCTGTGTTCTGAGAGTCTGATTCTTAACTACTTGCACCAAATGTACTACTATACATCAACATAACATTGAACTTCCAGCGTATAGTAACTCTCAAACCTAGGTCTAATATACAATACCACAACAGGTCTTGTATCACACTCACTGTGGTTAAGTCTATGGAATCTGTTAAGTCACCTCAGACCACAAATTACCTAGCTTATGAATCGCATTTAGGTATATATTGTATCATGTAGCTGTCGTCAACTGTAGCTTCTGTCATAATTTCTGCATTGCAATATTCTGTATTGTATGTTATATATTGTTTGGTTTAATCTGCTTAAATTGATATTCAAAATTTTGTTTCACTTCCTTAATTTGACATTCAAATATTCTTCAAACTGTAATTTGAATTGTATTTGTAATTTGTATCTGTATCTTGTACTTATATGTGGAGCTTTTCTCCCTGGGCTTCAGCTGAAAAAGAACCTGTGTCCAGTCGGACTTTCACGGTTAACAAATGTCAAATACATAAATAAATAAATAAATAAATAAATAAATAAACAAAAGTATTAGAGGTGACAGTGGATGATAATCTTACAATCGATCTGAATATACAAAATTGCATAAGAAAATTTGATAAAAGAAATATGGATGCTTTACAGAGCCAAACATTTTCTCACCAATGCAACTAAACTACACTTGCCACTGCTTATTTCCTCCCCACTCTTCTTTATGGCCCTGCTATTATTACTAAGCTCCAGGATTCACAAAAATTAAAACTTAGCACCTACCCCTTTCAGAACCCACCACTGTATAGCACTGAAAAGCCTTAATTGATTAGAACTACCACTTCAACTAACATACACAGAACTTCTTACCACCTATAAAATTATCCAGCATCCATCTGCATGTCCAGCACTAAAAGCATTCTACACAACTACATTCCCAGTCAGTCATGGAGATCCAGTAACCAAAAACTCCTGTCTGTCTGCAAACCTATCAAATCTGGTGGGCATTGTCTGTACTCGTACAATGTTGCTAAAGTCTGGAACTCCTTACCTGTGTCCATCAGGTATATATCCTCCATTCCACCTTTCAAAACCAGTCTGAAGGACTTCCTAGTTAAAACCTGGCACTTTTCTTGATTAAAACCAGAATAAACTATATCCCTAAATGTGAACAAGTACTTTTTCATTCCTTATACCTCCTTATTCTCCCTTCTTAACTTAATTCCTTACTGCTATCTAATTCTCTTCACTAACTTTCTCTCTAAAATATAAGCCTGTTTTTCCCTCAATTCATTTTGCAATTCATATTTGTATTAGACTAATTTACCTTTAATTTCTCTACAAACTCTGTAAAATTTCTCTAAATATTAAATGATTGTCATATACCTTGTGTCAATTCTTAACCAGTGTTTTTATATTATGTCTAATTTGTTGTAATTATTTAAAATGCAGATGTTTTTGTTTTATTTTTGAAGATTGCAAAATTATTGTTCTTAAAATCTTTTGTAATAATTTATAGCTTTTCTCCCTGGGCCGCCACTGAAAATAGACTTCTATCCAGTTGAACTTTACCGGTAATCAAATGTCAATAACTAACTAAATAAATAAAAAAATGAATTTGCCTATGGTAAAACCAGTTCACATCTGTACTATGTTTACTTTCAGTTTGAACCTGCAGTTACAGACTGCATACCTGATACAGCTGGATAGATACCATAGTATCTGTAAGATGCCAGCCCACAGCACCAAGTCTGTCCCCTCTTCCTGCCTACTCCTACCTATAGGGCACGTCAACAATGCCAGATAAATGAGAGCATCAGCCTGGACAAAGCCTGTTATAACATTGCTATAAGTTAGGTAGCATATATGCTGGACTGTCTGCAATCGGTGATATACCTGTATACATATATATACATATATATATATATATATATCTATCTATATCTATATATATATATATATATATATATATATATATATATCTATATATATATATATATATATTAATAATAGTTTTTACACAGCGACCCAAAAAACGAATGATATGTTGAAAACAGTCTCCCAACAACAACGTGCAAATCAAAGTCTTTAAATAAATGAATAATCCAGGAAATCAGCCGGGAACGTTGCTGAATGAATTATTTAATACAATGAAACTAAAGATACACGTAAGCGCTTTCATGGTCCAAGCCGCTTCATCAGACGTAACAATTAGATAAAACGTTATTACCTTATTTATAGAAAATTCAAAAATCTTAATTGATTAATTAGATAGTAATTAAATAATACATTATTCTAAAAGTAACATCGACATCAACACACTGAATCCAAAAATTCTTCATCATATTTAACGACAAATACTGTCTTAATTGATAAAATATGATATCTATAATACTAAATTAATAATGTATTTAAAACAAATAAATGTTACATTATCCTATAAAACCATTCATATCTAATTATTCACCTCAATGGTCTTTGTTTCAGTAAAGGTTTTAAGGAAACACTATCGTCGAGGCCACTCCCTCTATGTGCTCCTAAGCGAAAAATCCATGCTAATTCTGCACATTCTGTGTCATTTGTAATATTACCTAATCTCATACTTATATGTTGTATATACAATATTTGGAAAACGAATGTGTGTGTTATCCCCTAACTCTGTATATGTTTAGCTAATGCATTATAGCATTCCTTCCTAGCTATGCTATAATTGTGGTCCCTTATTCTTTCCTTAAGTGTACGATTTGTTTTCCCTACATAAAAATATTGACATATTTGGCAGTGAGCTACATACACTAGGTTTCTGGAATCACATGAGCCATTCACCCTTAGTTCCCAAAGTCTCATGGTGTCCGGATGCCTAAAGAATTCAACTGACAAAATATTGTCATCACAGCACAGTGGCACGACTGTGCTGTGATGACAATATTTTGTCAGTTGAATTGCAGAAATTGAAGAATGATTTTATGGGGAGAGGGTATAGTGAAGCTGATATTGATCGAATATGTAAGCAAGTGTGTGCTAAAAGAAAAACGCAAGCAAACCGTATTTTTCGAGAAAGCAAGAAAACAATGTGACCGTTAGCAATATAAATGACAAAAGAACGAGTGTAAATTTGATATTGCCGTATGGCAATAATATACAAAGAGTAAAAACAGTCATAGAAAATAATTGGAATATCTTGCTTACTGATGAAAAAACAGAAGAAGTGGTTGGTAAACGTCCCTGCTATGTTTATAAGAACTCTAAGAACTTAAAGCAACAGCTATGCTATCGTACTATGGTACCATCTAAAGTAGAGAACATAGGAATCCCTAGATATAATGGTACGAAAAAATGTAATAACTGTAATCAGTGTGCGTACATTGATGAATCAAGATTCTTTAGGCATCCGGACACCATGAGACTTTGGGAACTAAGGGTGAATGGCTCATGTGATTCCAGAAACCTAGTGTATGTAGCTCACTGCCAAATATGTCAATATTTTTATGTAGGGAAAACAAATCGTACACTTAAGGAAAGAATAAGGGACCACAATTATAGCATAGCTAGGAATGAATGCTATAATGCATTAGCTAAACATATACAGAGTGAGGGGATAACACACACATTTGTCTTCCAAATATTGTATATACAACATATAAGTATGAGATTAGGTAATATTACAAATGACACAGAATGTGCAGAATTAGAATGGATTTTTCGCTTAGGAGCACATAGAGGGAGTGGCCTCAACGATAGTGTTTCCTTAAAACCTTTAGTGAAACAAAGACCATTGAGGTGAATAATTAGATATGAATGGTTTTATATGATAATGCAACATTTATTTGTTTTAAATACATTATTAATTTAGTATTATAGATATCATATTTTATCAATTAAGACAGTATTTGTCGTTAAATATGATGAAGAATTTTTGGATTCAGTGTGTTGATGTCAATGTTACTTTTAGAATAATGTATTATTTAATTACTATCTAATTAATCAATTAAGATTTTTGAATTTTCTATAAATAAGGTAATAACGTTTTATCTAATTGTTACGTCTGATGAAGCGGCTTGGACCGTGAAAGTGCTTACGTGTATCTTTAGTTTCATTGTATTAAATAATTCATTCAGCAACGTTCCTGGCTGATTTCCTGGATTATTCATTTATTTAAAGACTTTGATTTGCACGTTGTTGTTGGGAGACTGTTTTCAACATATATATAAATATATATATATATATATATATATATATATATATATATATATATATTAGATATGTGTGTGTGTGTGTGTGTGTGTGTGTGTGTGTGTGTGTGTGGTGTGGATGTCTGCCATGGGGACACCTGTTGTGGACATTGGACATGCAACCCTTGTCAGCATAGCCCATAGACCATTGCACTGTCATCTCTGCAGAGCTCTGAGCCTCCCCATGCTGCCTGCAAAGCCCCCCTCCATCACCCACACACCTCTATGGTGCTTTATGTGTTACCTACCTCAACTGTATGCATACAGAGGTCTGTCCGTACCCCTACCTACCTTGGTTACCATAGGGGTACAGCATTGTTCACTCCGTATGTGCAGCCTTCACTGCCTTCCTAGCTCTGTCCAGCCATGTGTTTTTTTTTTGTATTGGCAAACCAAGGTTCCATGTGTCATAATTAGCCCAATCTACCCAGATGTCATTGGACTTTAACAAGTGAGCATGTCAACTCAACAAAGGTAGTTCACAGTGAAAGCAAAGAAATCAAATGCAGTTCACCAAAACCACTTTCATGAATAGTGGAGATTGCCATTTTTTCCACTGTTATGCAACCTTGGAGTTGATATATATATAATTCCAGGGTGTGTGGGTGAAGCCCCTCTACATGGAGGGTTGCAGGGGGTTTGCCACCCCCCACAAAAAATCTTTTAATATTCTCTGAAAGTGGTTTTGGCAAACTGCATTCAATTTCTTTGCATTCACAGAAACTGACTTTGACAAATCTACATGAATCCTACAATTGTAATTTCCTTTCTTTTTAGGTGCAAGCATGCCTTCCAATGGGGGTGCATTGCAGAGGTTAGACAAATTTAGCTCTATGGAGAACAACATCCTGCAAAAGTCACTCTGGGCATTTAGGCAGGCCATGTTGGGGTGAAGGTGCCTACTATCCCCTCCAGAACAATGTGTGGGATGCCATTATCCATGACAATCATTGTGAGTCATAGGAATCACACAACACAGCAATACTGGAAGCATGTCAACAACAAGATATGGCGAACTGTATAGAAGATACACAACAAAGTAGCTTACAGGTCTGGAGCTTGAGTGGGGCCAGCATGTACTGCAGTCCTCATATATAATAGCATCCTTGTAGGGAGAGGATGAGGGCATGGGTGTCATACAAAGTGAAGTGAACATGTTTTGGGAATGTTTGAAGTATGTGTGTCTCACAGGGAGACCAGCGAGGTAAGCAGGTATAGCACATATTATCCACAACAAAAACTAACCACTAAGAATGTTCCTTTTGCTATATCAGGTGTTTAGACACAGAGGGAAACCACAGCAGGCATTTAAGTCAAGAGACCATTTGCATCTAGCCAATACCTACCCTCAAGATGCACTTCCCATTTTCAGGAAAGCATGTCAGATCAGGACGAATTTGTAGATACCCATCCAATCATTCAGGTTTGTCTTGAAAGATATAAAGCAACATTCTCTAACGTGTAAAGACAATTTGATCCAGAGATGCAGTAATTGTTGAGTATTAAATCTGTCTTCTCAGCATGCTTTATTTATGTGTTGGTGGAGGTTTAGCTCCTTAGTCCGAGTGTTTGTGGAGCTGTTTGTCATATGGAGGTATGGAGGTACAAGAGATCCAGAAAGTAGGGCCTTTGACGGCATAGAATGTAAGACATAGCTCTCCTCATATGAACTTACAAAAAGGCAGAGTAGATGGATAGGATTTCAAGCCTGTCTTGGTAGCTAAGGGTTTTTACAGCAATCTTATTAGTTAGGAATATTTGGGGTCTTTCCAGCTGTGTGATATGCCCAGCTAAGAACATGCTGGAAAAAGTATTTTCTCTATAATTGGTCTAATTAAGCTGAGTAGAGAGGGATAACTTCTTTTGACCTGAATGATAAATCTTTAGAAATTATTTGGGCTTGATAGAAGTATTTCTTGACTACTGTTGTCACATGATGGTCAAAGGAGAGGGAGATGTTGACCCAGAGGCCAAGGTCCCTCACTACTCTGTTCATTTTTAGTGTGGTGCTGGAAATACTGTAGGTTGTAGACAAGGAATGTTAACCAAACATGGCAATGCTGTAACTTCAGTTTAAGCCCTTTTTCTGTACACTATCGGTTTGTAAGGAAAGTTATTGCTGTAGTGATTTTACCTCTGAAAGGGAATGAATGACATCCAGCCCACAGTCTTTGGGAAATATGGTTAGCCATAAGCCTGGGTTTAGGATATGGAGTTCAGAAAAGTATATGCCAAAACAGCAGGGTCACAGCACTGAGGCATGGAGTACACTGCTAGTTACTTTCATATTTTCTGAAGAGGCACCTACTACCTTATTTGTGTGGGTTTTATTTTTCATCCAATTTGCAATTCATCTAACCATATAAGGGTCTACCTTGAGGTATTTTAGCTTATTTGCTATGCCAGCATGGAGTTTAATGTCAAAAGCCTTGGCCAGATCCAGATATGCTGTGTGGACTGGATGAGTCCTATTTACTTCCTTTGTAAACTCTTCCAAGAAATTTATGAAATTAAGTAGGCGCTTGAGAAAAACAAGCTATTGTAGTATAGGTTATGATGTTTTGAATATTGTAATTTATGAAGTCAAAGGTAATGCCCATTCTTTTGTGAAGAGCATTGTAACTGATGTTTTTTCATATTTTTCTGGGACATACTCTGTGTCTAGGCGAGAGTTAAAAACATACAGGAGGTTTTCTGTGAAAGAATGATTGGTGCTGTTTATTAGGCATCCAGGTACATTTTCTGGGTCCCTGGAGAAGTGATTTTAGTTTTTGATAACACAGTCTGGATCTGCTCCATGATAATTGAGGAGGTTATGGAGCTCAAGGGTTTTGTAGAATTTCATTCACAGTTTCTGGGATAAAGCTAGCACTAAATCTGTTCCAAGTAAGCTAGTTACAGCTTTATGGTCTTCCGGTATTGCTATTTAGGATTAGTTCAGAACATTGTCAGATGGTATTTCTCAGTTTTCTAATGTAACTAAAGAAGGATTTGTAACAATTCTTGGCTTCTAATATTAGTTTTAATTTATGTTTAGCTTTCTTAATGGTCACATTTAGTTCCTTGTTGACCTTGTTTTTGACACAGTCTTTAACATGGGTAGCTTTCTGGTTGCTACAGGACTTTATAAAGTAAGTGTAGGTTGTTTTCCTGCATATATTCATTTGTGATTTACATCTACATCAGAGGACATCACATGTTCCAGGGTCAGTTTTTCTCGTCTCCCTATTACGTTGTTGCAGACACAGGTTGTCGAATGCATCTTTGTCAAACTGAAAAGTGCAAAAAGGCAAAACAGCGGAGTGGCTTTTCAGTGAATTTTTTCCCTGGGAAAGACTTCGCTTGACCACTTTCGCTACTTTGAAAAGTGCTGGCAGGCAGAGTATCACAGGCACAAATCACTCCGGTGATGATGAAACCACAAATATTTTAATGGTAAAATCCATAAATGAACAAGTATAAATGTGAGTGCTTTCGTTAAACAAGTGTTAACTTCATCAGACACCATTAAAATGCAAGACAACCATTATATACATGTAAAAACACTCTGGAAAAAATAAAAAAATTAGAGTGGTTTTACATGTATATAACGGTTGTCTTGCATTTTAATGGTGTCTGATGAAGTTAACACTTGCTTAATGAAAGTGCTCACGTTTATACTTGTTTATTTGTGGATTTTGCCATTAAAATATTTGTGGTTTCATCATCACTGGAGTGATTTGTGCCTGTGATACTCTGCCTGCCAGCACTTTTCATTTATTCAGTTTGTTAGCCTGTTTTTGTTTTTTTTTTTTGCTTTTGCTACTTTGCCGTTTTTGGCACTGTAGTGCAATCTCGGATTTGGTATATTTAAGTAGGGGGGGGTGTGGGGGAACAGCCCCCCACGTCAGGGAGTGTGGGGGGCTTCGTAATGTTTTACAGGTTTTTTTTTTGTTTTGGAACAGAGATTTTTTTTTCCTTGGAAAAAAAAATCGCTGTTCTGAGGTTTTGACATTGTAAGCTTTTGCTTACATGGGGTCGATTATGTGGCGTTCGTTCTTCTGAGTGTGCAATATCATAATATAGACCCGTTTTTCACACTCTACTCTTTCTTCTATTGTATTTTTACCGGGACAGACCAATGCAATGGTGATAGGTGTAGAGGCTGGGCCAATGCCAGGATAATAGGCTGAGGTCAGCACCTGCAACATTGTTTGGAGATAATGGTGACAAACAGATTACACCACAGTCCTAGGACACACTGACACTGTCGGTTAGCATGTGATATTAGCTTGTGCTGATGGTCATACTGCCTTCTAGTGTGTCATGATCCCAGACAGGTACTAGCAATGCTTACACACACATACATACATATATGTGGGCTGTGTGTGTGTGTGTGTGTGTGTGTGTGTGTGTGTGTGCGTGTGTGCGTGTGTGCGTGTGTGTGTGTGTGCGTGTGTGCGTGTGTGTGTGTGTATATATACATATTGCTGCTGTGTTACATTTGCTGTTGCTTCTTGCATTTTTACTAGATGCATCTTTAAGAGGTTTTGTGTGATTTTCTCTTTATAATTTCTATGAAATGCAATCTGTTTTGGTTGTCCTTATCTGCATTTCAATATGCACTAACTACAAAGTGTTTCTTCATTTCATGTTATTATATGCTCACCTGCGTTCTCCTATTTCTCTGCCTTTTTGCTCTTGCCCTATAACACTGCCAAATTCTGTGAATCTCTACCGAGCTGTATGTTCTTGATTTCAGTGCACAACCCCACTGCATACTACAGTCTAACTATGAATATTGGATTTGGCCATTGTGTATGAAATTACAGTGACTGAGATAGGAGATAGTCCCAGATTATAACTAATAATTACATTACAGGATCAGAGTGAAAAGGTGCTGGCAGGTCCTAGGACATGAGTGAGTACAGTGAATTATTACCCTTTCAAAAAGCTAAGGTAATAGTGCTAGGGAAGGTTTCATGATACCTGCACACAGTCCAAAGAAACCGCTTCCATTAAAAGGTTGTTCAGTCAGTACAATAGAGTAAAAAGGAGGAAAAGGAAATGGTAGTAGCTTTTCATGTAATGCTAGAAAAAAGCTGATCACTGCTACACTACTCAACCGCAAAGGAGTTGGTACAAAAATAAAACAACAAAGTGAAAGAAACAAGAAATATTAGAACCACTGCTGAGCAAGAAAAGTGCACTGTTTGAATGTAAAATCATCAGACCAGACTTCACAGATCATTTAGTCAAACTTATTTCTCATCCAAAGAGACCATCTACTTTCGCAGCGGAGACAGAGGACTGCAGATCGGTAAAAAACATGCACTGACATACTGCACATTGGGACAGACAAGCCAGTGGGTAGGACATAAAAAAAACCCTTGTTGCTGAAAGGATGATACCATAATGGGTCACTCTAATTTTTCTTCAAATTCTGTCCCCTGACACTTGCGCTAAGGATTACTTTCTTACAGGGCCTGTCTATGGGGAGGGGGGGGGGGGGGTAAGCCATGAATGACTGACTGTAAGATTGTGGAGGACTCTGGGACATGGATGATGGCAGATAATTACAGAGGGAACCTACAAAGTTAATGAAAGAAGGAAATTCATTCTATGTGAAAAAAAAAACAAGGTTTAAATATGAGATTAAAAAAATGGAAGAACAGGTCACCCTTAAGCAGGCTTCTGTGTTATATGGGTGTTAGCCATTAATAAATTCAGCATTCAGGGCAGCTGGGTTTTTACTTCGGTTTGGGTGTGGCTGTATCTGGACAACTTTACATCTTCTTTCAAAGTAAGTTACCACTTACAGCAAACAGGCTATTTCTTTTTCAGTTACAAAATAAATATGCATATAACATGAACCATTATATTATAATCTAGTATTTTTGTGCAAAGTGTGGGAAACTTAAGTCAATGAAACAAGCAACCAAAAAATCTTGGATTACTTATTTTCTAAATAAAGGATTTCAGTGATTCTTTTGAAATGGAAGGGCAAAAGTACTTACACTTATTCAAGTATTTAATAAGCTTAGAAAACATGACCCAGAGAGGTTAAGAACTCTGACAGGAAAAGGGTGGGGTACGTATATAGAACTACACAGAAATGCTGAAATTCCCCTTTAGTTGTAACCTTCAATATTTGTTTTGACTACCTGACACTAGAGCATGTTGTTAATTAAGCTCAGAAAATAATAAGCCTAGAGCAGGGAATGGGTGTAGCAACATCAAAGATATGAAGTAATCATCACTTTTTGTACCTTTGTTTGATATTCCCTGACTTTACTGCTAGCTGTAGTAATACATGTATATGCAAGCTGCAAACATTTCCAGGTTTAGGATGAAACATGGTTAATTACGTCAGTCTGCTATTACCATCCACCTTTCATTTTCTTTTCCTGTAGCATCTTCTTGATTGTGGATTGTGTTAATTGTCTCTCGGACTGTTGTATAAAACAGGTCTGCAGGGTAATCAGAAGGAGTAGAAAGGCGCTGTATGTGAACATGTTTGGTTACTGGCTGAAGCTCGTTGGATTAAAGGGGTACAAAAATAAGGGAAGATGGCATAAGATCCTTGGAATAACACATATCAGTGGTCTGAGAATTAATGTATTAAAAGTATTACAACAGAAGTACTTAAACCAGTAGTTGTTTATGGGACTGTTAGAATGCTGATGCTAATAGTCCATAAGCAAGAGAAATAACTTACAGTTTATTGAATATAAGAATAATAGCAAGACATTACATTTACTTGACACCAGAAGGAGACAATAAGCCTCTTTTATTTACCCTTTAAATGTGTTTAAATTTTAAATACCCTCTATCCCTCTCTTCACACTTATTCCTTGTCCAGCTATCCAATATATGCTTGAATGCTTCTATGGATACTCCTTTCATCATCCAATCTGGTAGCCCATGCTGCAAGTCTACAACTCTCTCCTTAAAAATTAGTTTGCAGATCAGTGGAGCAGCCAGTCCATATAATCAGCTTCCCTTGCACTTCCTCTTCCCTTTGTCTTTCCTGTTTAGGATGACCCATTCATATCACCCAGACATGATCCTACCCATCCATATCATTTTCCGCAGTGTTACTTCTGGCCTGTAGTATGAGGGCTACAGCACCTTTATTTTCTGGTCACAGTCTTTCCTGTTTATCCCAGGCAAACTTCTAGTAGCTTTCCTGGTGTAAATTCATTAAATTACTATGGCAGCAATCATAGCTATATAGGTTATATCCCACCTGGGATATAACAGCCGGACAGTCTTCCAGAGCCTTCAGATACCTTCCACTGGCACCAAGACTGCTGATGGCATGAGTTCCCAAGGTAGAGAATAAGCAGTGTGGGTGCCAAATCCCTCAGTGTGTTCTTGCCTCCTGAAGAAGCTCAACTATTGAAGGCTTCAGAGGTTCGGCAGTTGGGTTCTAATCTTCCAATGCTGGGCACATAAGTTTCCTTTGGGGAAAACCTTTTACTATTCTTATTTTGATTTGAATACTGTGACTAAATTTTCCAAATCCATAGGTTAAAAGGTTGGTACTAGGCTATCAGCCCTAGGGCCTATACAAGCCTAGCCATAACAATTTCCTGGCTATTTCTTCCCACACTATTTACTTCCCTGGACCCCTGTCTAGCAGGATGACTGACGTGATCCCCAGGGTGAATTTCCTTTCTCCCATCCAATCGTCAAGGTTCCTTTTGAAGTGGACCAAAGAGGCAGTCTGCTTGACATGTATGGGCAATCTATTCCAGTGTCTGGGGAGTCTCTGGGTCCAGTGCTTTAACCTAGGTTTACTGAGTTTTTTGGACTGTCTTGATACAGGCTAGACTGTCAGACATTTTAACTTTACTGCTTTTTGTGAAAAGTGAACAGATTTGTTGGGAACTTTTGCACTTATTTTATTGAAAATGTTAATTTTGGACAGAGGCTTATATTAGTTTTGTGTGACAGTGTCTATTTTGTGTGAAAACAGTACTTTTATCTACTCACCTTTTACTGACTTCCAGTGACTCTGCTAATTTTTATTCAGATCTCTTTTTTCGGCAGAACCATGGTATAGCTTTTCAGTCTCTTGGTTCTGCCTACCACCAGACATAAGATACAGAAAATACTTAAACCCTTGTCAACACAGAAGGCTTAGTCTGTGTCTCATCCACTGTTACATGACTCTGTTGTGGCCATGTCAGCCTCCTTGAACCATTCACTTTTGTCCTGGAGCCCCTCTGGTGCTGCCCTTCAGCCACTGTGGACCGGGGGTCAGTCAAATCCTCTTGCAGCTTCAAGTGCCCTTAATGGACATGGGAGAGTCACTCTTAGTTTTGGAAGAGGGAGTGGAGAGTATATCTCTGAATAGCCAGGTTGAGAGACCTGATTCTCCAGGTGAAGTCCCAGTCAATAGTCAGGCTCCTTCTAAGGATGTCCCTAGGCAAAAGAAACAAATGGTTAAACATTTGTCTCCTGGCTCTGTTACTGAAGATGTTTTCTTTGGTTCAGAGTTTATGATGGGCAGTAAAAACTCATTCTGAATATATATATATATATATATATATATATATATATATATATATATATATATATATATATATATATATATATATATATACATATATATATATATATATATATATATATATATATATATATATATATATACACATAAGTTTGTATAATAGAATGTCCTCACTTTCTCATGACTCCTTGTCTGAGGGACAGGGAATTGAGTGGGAGAGACCACTTTCTGGTAATAATGCTCAACTCTCAGACACGGATTGTGAGGATAGTGAATCCTCATAATCTCCTGTTCAGAAATGTTACTTTTCTCAAACTATTTCCAGAATGAAGCAATTGTTTCAGTGGCAGCAGAATGAATTTCCATTCTCTTAAAATGTGCTAGCTTTAGAGGATTTGTTTTCTAAATGCCTGAACTATGCTTGACAGTCAATCTGCAGCCCCTGAAAAGTCAGTCAGACTGTATAAAGTTCCTTGGTCTTATGAAATTTTGTTTTCTCTTCTCAGATCTGAACCCACTGCAATCTCTGTTGCTAATTCATCTGCAGCAAAAAAAAAAAAAAAAAAAAAATATATATATATATATATATATATATATATATATATATAGATAGATAGATAGATATATAGATATAGATATAGATAGATATATAGATAGATGGGAACACTACTAAATCTTGAACGTTTGAAATCTTGAATTTCAAACGCTCGAGACCATGTAGCCAAAACCGCACATTACTGAAAGACCAGAAGTGCGAAATTCAAAATCCCGATGGTAAGGGATTTTGAGTTAGCGCTTCTGGTGTTGTGGTTCAGGTATGTGTGTGTAAGTGTGTTTGTGAGGGGCTTTAGTGTGTGTGTGTGTGAGGGGCTATAATGTGTGGGTGTGAGTTTGCCTTGTGTGTATGTCTGTGCGATCTCGGAGTTGGAATATTAAAGTCGGGGGGTGTGGGGGGCACAGTGTAGGGTGCTTTGTTTGGTTATGGGGTGAGGCTGTGTATATGTTTGTATGTGCTGTATGTATGTAGTACTTTCGCGATTTTGAATTTCGTGCTTTTCACATGTCGGTAATGTGGGGTTTAGGGATTATGGTCTCGGTATTGTGGGCTTCGGGATTGTGTAGTTTCGGTATTAAGTAGTGATTCCAGATAGATATATAGCTAATGATAATCACTCTACTTTTGACAAGGATGGAAAAGCTTTTGACAAATGTAGAAAAAGGGATTTATTCATCTTACACTTTATCTTTCAGAATTTTCAACTGCCAAACTCTCATGTTAAAGAATTGTTGTTGGCATCTTTTGAGAATATGAAGAGCATTTCTGTCAGTTTTTCCTTTTCACATGTCAAATTTTCTCTTGATTTATTTGTTTCTGTTTTTCAGATAACTAGACATGCTTTACAGTGTGCTTATCACTGTGCAGTTTCTGTATCAACAGGAGCAACATTAGACTCAAGGTATGTTTGGGTGCATACACAGTAGTTCCCAGAGAATGTGAAAGCTGAAAGTTTAGTCTCTCATTTGGATAATGATATTTTGCTCGGTCCATCCTCTTTCTGATTCTAAAACAATTTTATGAAACAGAGAAACCGATTCTGAGATTTGCTCAGATTTTTAACCTCCTTTTCCATTCCGTCTCATGTTCTTTTTACAAGAAGGCAGAACATGCAGTTTCAACAAGCTTACCTTTAATAAAACAGTGGCAGAGACATTAAAAAAGGGACCCTCCAGAATAAAGGACAGTCCAGTAAGCTGGGATGACTATTACTGCATTCCTTCCCCCTTCACCATGCCATTCCTTTAAGGTTGTCACTTCGTCCAGTCCTTTATTTTTCTCTTTGGTAACACTTTGCAACAAATAAATGAGTTTTAAAGGTAATTCTAGAGGAATACAAGTTTCTTTGGAAGTTACTGCCTCCTTTCTAGGGGTTTCTTCCTCAACCTCCAAATCAAACGTTCCTGTTTCTCCCAGTCATACAGCAAATGCTTTCTGCAGGGGTAACAGAACAAAGTACTTTTCCCAAAAAGCGGTAAGAGTTTTTATTCAAGAATGTATGATAACTCTGGTTTTAAAAGATGTCTATAATCACATTCTGTTGTCACAGAGTTCAGATATTTTCTAAGATTTTATGTGGCTGGATCTCCCTTTCAGTTCTCTGTATTACCTTTTGTTTTATATATGTCTGTGAGGTTATTCATAAAGGGTTTAGTTTCTGTGGTAGCCCATTGATGTTTGCAGGGCATTTGCATTTTTCCTTAGTTACACCGCTTGCTTATCTGCAGGGTCTTTTCCAAAGTGTCAGGAATCTCATTAAATCTTCACTGATTAAGTCTCACAGACAAATAGTCATATTCTGTCCTCTGCACACTTCTATTCAGATGGCATTTCTTTTACAAGAGAAAGAGGAATCTATATAGCAGCCTATTTCTGAGATTTTCCACTAAGTTACTGACTTCTGCCTGGGAATTTCTCATGATCTAAGGGTTCATGACATGTATGATTCTCATGATTCCCTTTGCCAGATTACATATGAGAAGAATTGAATGGTCCCAACATCTTCACCAACATCTTCACCACCTATCATTTTAGTTTCTAATGCTGGGTCATTCTTTGGCAAAGGTCTGCCCTTCTCTCTGGTTATCTCCCGCACAATCTGTAGCTGCAGATGCATACGTATTTACATGGGGAGCTGTTTCTATGGGCTAAAAGTACAGGGATTATAGAACAAACAAGATAGTCCAAAGCACAGAAACATAAAGGAGATGTTGGCGTTAAATAGCGTGCTCAACGCCCTCCTTTATCTGTGGTTCCCTGGACCTCTGCAAGTAAATTCAGACAACACTGCTGTCTTGTGGTACATAAACAAACATGGGGATACCAGGTCTTATCCTCCTTGCAGGCTGGCATTGGATGCTTGGCAGGTAGCTACTAAGTGTATTCTTATCCTCCAGGCTTCCTACATTCTGTCAGAGGAAAATGTTGTGGCAGACAAGCTGAGTAGGAACTGGACAGACCCTCATGAATGAAAATTAAATGAAGAGGTCTTCCAGGGGTTGATCCAGTTGTGGGGAACTTATCATGTTGATCTGTTTGTTTCCTTTCAAAACAGACAACTAAAAACATTCTACTCCAGGAGTATTTTCAAGCAGGCCTTGAAGTCAAATGCTTTTTAATCCCCTTGGATAGTAATGTTCCTAGATGCATTTCCACCCTTTCCTCTGATACCCAGGGGCATTCTAATAATCCAGAAGGACTCTTCAAGGATCATTGTGGTGACCCCCTTTTGACCTAGGCATTAGTAGTTCTCCCTTTTTATGGTGTTGGCCAAGGGTAATGAATACAGGCTTCCTCACAGAATGGATCTACTCACACAGCAGGTGTTGTTTGATACACTTTGACCTGAAACAATTGCTGACTGCCTGAATGATTCAATTTTGATACCTTTTAGGGACTTTTTTCTTGTGGTCATGAAGCTGGTGTTAATAGAGGCAAAGAAACCTGCTACTAGGAAATCATATATCGGTAAATGGATAATATTTTCTAGTTGGTGCCACACTAAGAACTAGGTCCCCGTCCTCTTTATGGCTTCTGCACCACTTACTCTCCAATATTTGTATAAGTTATTATCCTCAGGCCTGCCTTATTTTTCTATCATGGTTCGTCTATCGACCATTTTTGTAGATCTGACCATGAATCCACCTCCTTTCAACTTATTCAGTTTATGTTTTTCTTGAAAGGATTTTTTGTATTTATGTCCACCTTTTAAACAGGTGGCATCTGTCTGGAATCTTAATTTTGTTTTGAAAAAAAAAAAACTAATATTGGCTCACTTTGAACTAGATCATCATTCTGACATCTGCGAGAACAGTACCTGAGTTGCAAACTACTATGGTGGGTTAAATTTATTTGGTATTCCATACACAGTATTTCCTTATGAAGTAATCCTTCCTTTATGTCTAAAGTGGTTTTAGTGTTTACAGTGAGTCAATCCATCCATCTCCCTGTCTTCTTTCATATTCTGGATGTGCATAGATGACTCTGGTATTATCCTGACAGAACCAGATTCTTCAGGAATGATTACCAACTTTTTATTTCCTATGAAGATAAAAACTGGTCAAGAGGTGTCAAATCAGTCGTTATCCAGAAGGTTGTCTCTCGTTATTTCTTCTGTTATTCACACTGTAAATGAGACACTTCTAGGCAGAGCCAAGGTTCATTCTACCAGGGTCTTGATTGCCTTTTTGGCTTTTTGGAAAGGGGTGGACTCTAAAAGTATTCTATTGGCAGTGAACTGGTCATCTGTATATACTTTTATAAACTAGATTATTTTTCAATGTCTTAAAAAGGCTTTGCTATGACAATTCCCCACGGGATCCTGCATCATCATGCTTCCTCCTCCCGTTCTTTTTAAACTATGGTAGTCTACCCATATACCTGAGGCTACTGCAGCAGTGATGTAATGAATGACCGTTGCACAGGTGTGTAAGTAAACATTCCACAGATGATTGACTAAATCACTGCTGCAATAGCTACTCCCTCCCTCCAGCTCCCTTATTTTTTGTATGTTTTATTGACAGGTTGGGCACCTATATGTTTATGCCTAACATTTTCCTTTTTTACCAGGACTGTAGTCTCCCTGAGGAATTTGGTGCCCAGACTACTGATTTTCTCCCTTGGGAGCTCATTTCATTAGTCCCAGCACTAGGCAAAGATGCCTGAAGGCTCTGCAAGACTGGCAGACATTATATGCTAGGCAGGATATAACCCATATAGCTAAGGCTACTGTAGTGGTGATTTATTTGAACATCTACTGTTATGGTAAGTTTAATTATATGAATGTACTTTTCTGTCCTTGTATAGCCTCTCCAGAACTGTACACTTTATGTAAGGTGCCTGTAGAATGGAAGTCTTATCATTTTCTGTTTGAATTCTGCCCTTCTGAGCAAACTCCCGTCCCTCAGTTTATTGCTGCAACTGTCCTTTTACACTCTCTCTGGTGATCTACTCCAGGTGTGATCAACCCTCCCTCGATACTTTCCCCCTGCTTTTTTGCAATCAGTTCCACAATTGCTGTTTGATATCTTAGGTGCATTAATTTGAATTTGTATGCACTGACACCTTTCTTGCTCCCTTGGTTAGCCTTTCCAAATTCTTTTTTAGACTCTTTATATATCATTTACTTGTGTACCTAACCTTCATCCAGTTTTTTTTCTTTTCCCTCAGCCACGCCTGAATTGAATGCATGGACTGATTCCCACAATGCTGCAGTAGTCACTTACCTTATTTCTGGTATTGTACAATTTACAATCTTTGTTTTACCCTTTAAACATGCAGCAATCCATTTCCTCAGCCTTGATCCTGCTCCCTATCTCTTTAATTTCCGTAGCAACAGCCTGTGCAACTCTGAGTCAAAGACTTTGGTGAGGACCAGATAGACCATTTTTGCCATTACTTCTCTATCAAGTACTTCTGTAACCCAGTTAAAGAATTGGATCAGAGCTGAATTATAGCTTATTTTAGCTATGAACCTGTACTGGTTGCTTTTCTGGAAATTGGTGCAACATGAAAGCAACAAGCCTTTCCCTGTGGGTTGTCTCCAGGTTTCGTCTATAACTGGCTTTAGGCTTACACATCTGTAATTTTCTGGTATTTCATTGCATCAGCTTTTGCAAAAGTTTATCACACTTGCTGTATTCAATTAAGTAGCTGATTTTCTTCATCAGGAATATATCAGCACATTAGCCGGATTTCCAAGGACCTTTGGAGGCAGCCCATCTTGTCAATGTCATTCATCATCTATTAAAGCAGCAATTTCCTTGTCAGTCTCATCCATCTCTAGCCTGGTGTCTGCCATGTCTCTCACTTTCTGCTGTACCTCCCTTCCAGCAAGGCATGCTGTCTTGCTTTTCTCTGTGTAAACTGAAGCAAGGCATGCATTCATTAATTCTTTCAATGCCTCTGCTTTTTCTCCATCTTCTGTTATCTCCTCTTCATTTTTCCTTAGCCTCACAATGTCTGTTTTTCCTTCCTATGTTCTACAGCATATCTAAGAAACATCTGTTCCCTGTTGATCCCTTCTGCCAGCTCCCTTTCAGTTTTTGCTTTTGCTTTTGTTGTTGCCACCTGCATTGCTGTCCTTATGCTTGCCTCGTGGTACTGTGTCTCCTTCACCTCAACACCCTCTTCTCATCTTGTATGTTTTATTTTTTACAGTAATTGCTAGCCTCACCTTATGAAGTTTTGAGACTGGTCTTCTCTTCTTTTTTCCCCTTTCCTCAAACCCTTGTCCACAGCCCCAGGTACCTCATCCCTAACCTAATCCCACATTTGGCTATTCCATCAGTTTTCTCCAGTGCCTTACTTTGCAATCTCCTTCCTCGGATCATCACAGTTTAACAGTATACTCCCATAACCTTCACCACATCCCTTTACTTTTGTTCTTGTATTATATTTCCTGAAAACTGGAAACCTAACTGTGGAATGATCTCTGTTGGCTAATGGTACCTTCCCTTAGACAACCCTAACACCTACTCCTTGGTTGGGATCACATCCAGAATGTTGACCTTTCTGGTACAGTCTTAAATCAGTTGTGTGTATCTATCATTATACCAGACCTCAGCCTACCCCCATACACTCTCTCTGTCCAAGAGCTTGGAATCACTAGTCCCAAGTCTGCTAATGACAGATTCAAACTTCTAATGTCTATAACCATCTTTATACTGCGATCCTTCATAGTCATCCTCTCCAGTAGCTCATTTTTCTCCTTTAATGAGTCAGGGCCTGATAAACTGTACTAATCTATGACCTTCCTCTCCTATAACCATCAAGGTATTTAATTTACATTCCTATCATGGGCATTCATGCCATGAACTTCCTCTCCCATAACCATCAAGGTGCTTACCTTAGATTCCTACCATGCCCATTCCTCACCCCCTTCATGGGGTGGTGTTCCTTATCTATGGGTGTAGTAGGCATATCACTTATATACCAGGGCTTCCTTTTTTTCAGAGTAATTACTTATTTTGTGCAATGAGATGTGCTACATTTTAATGTAAAAATTATTCCAGCTTATTTTTAGATGGCTTTTTGTCTGAATGCCTGGTTGGCGAAATTTTTATTTATTTATTTATTTTTTTGCTTAAGTCTGTTATTTCAAGAGCATTATTTATTTATTTATTTATTTATTTTACATTTGTTAACCAGGAAAATCCAGCTGGACCAGGTCCATTTTCAGTGGATGCCCAGGAGAAAAGCTCCACAATTAACATATAGTAAAATAGTTATGACACAGGTAATACAGACATGAAAAACAGATTAACTGTAAGTACACACATACAAATATTGTTCACAATGGCTCAACTGTGATTGGTAAAGAACCAATACTTTGATAAAGAGTTACATATAAAATACAACTGACCTGACAGAGAAACTACTATTCTTTAAATAACAGTTACATACAATTACCGTTTTACATTTGCTTTTATTATGGAACAGAGAAGGAAAATAATATAACCTGAGCACCTAGCATTAACCTGAGTATTTATTTCAATAATAATATTAAATACTATCCAGAATCTTGGATTGCCTGGATTAGATGGGGACTGCACTTATGGAAAAGGTGCCTATATTCTGGAAGGGTATCACATTGATACATTGACGACAATACCAGCAACCCCAAAGACACAGAAAATATTTCACCAAAATCACTTGGAAAATCTCAAAAAAAAATTTTTTTTGCAGAGAGGGCAAGTCCCCCCCACCCCCCAGCACCTCCCATGTGAGGGGACACACACCACAAACTTAAATATATCTAGTCTAAGGTCACACAAGAATGGAGTAAAGAAGATTCTCCACTATAACTGAAAGCACTTTCAGTGCTTTTGGTGAAACACTTTCTTCCAATGGCATTCACTGAAACTGCTGTCAACAAACTAACCAGCTCCCTCTGAAAGTTGATATACAGTTCGAAAATCTTTGCTATGCCCCTGTCTCCCTCCTTACTGACTTCACACTTTATGTCTTACTTCATGTAAATCTCATCACTACCTTCTCTGTCATTCTTGCATAGCCTATTTCAAGCACCAAAGTACCCCTCCCCACTGCTTCTTGCATGGGCCCTTGTTTGTGTAATATTAGCAATCCCCGCCTTTCCCTCTTGCATTAGTACCTACAGCTCCCCATCTTTTTAGTCCCCGCCTTTCCCTCTTGCATTAGTACCTACATATCCCCATCTTTTTAGTCCCCGCCTTTCCCTCTTGCATTAGTACCTGCAGCTCCCCATCTTTTTAGTCCCCGCCTTTCCCTCTTGCATTAGTACCTGCAGCTCCCCATCTTTTTAGTCAGATTTCTTACACTGTATGATTATACCACCCAGCCATATTATGCCCTTTTTAATTATGTCTGCTTTGAGAGCACCTTTCCCATCCAGAGCACTTTCACCCCATCTTGTGCTTCTCCCTTCCTTTTCCATCTTAATTTAAAGATCTGATGATTAAAAGGTGCCTTTTCAACCCAGTGCAAAGCATCACTGTGCTTTTCAAGCTAAGATGGAGCTTGTTGCTGACATAGAACTGGTCTTTCTGTCAGGCCTCCACCATCCCCCAACCAGTCCAAAGTCAGTTCCTCATGTTCACTGGTACTTTCACTTGTTATATTCCATAATTATTTACTTCATTAGTGTAGTGGCTACTGGCCCAGGTAACACTTCAGATCCTATTCTGACATATCTGTGCCACTTCCCTGGCCATATTTGATACCATCTCATCTGTGTCTTCTGGAAGATGGTTGCTACATATATATACATCTCAACATGTATCCATTCCTCTCCTTAGTGATGGCCTTGGTCACCATCTCCCATGTCTCACTAAGTCTAAGCCTCAAGACTGATTTCAATGTAATCTGACTTCTGCTTTCTTGCCAAGACTCTACTCCCCACAGTGACTGAGTCTCCAAGTACTAAATCTGTAATCTCTATCCTCACTCTGACTCTTGCCTCATTTGATTCTTGTCCAAAGCCACTGCACCTCCTCTTTGCAGCCTTCTCCTCCAGTGTGTTCACCCCACTCTTCCTCATTACCTGTACTGGTTGTGCCCCTCCTTATGCTATATGTACTCCTTTGTGTGTGTGTGTGTGTGTGTGTGTGTGTGTGTGTGTGTGTGTGTGTGTGTGTGTATGTGTTGTGTGTGCATGTGTGTGTTGTATGTGCATGTGTGTGTGGGTGGGTGGGGTTGTCCCATGAAAACATTTGGGTGTTGATTCATTTAAGTGTACAGATAATCTTGCAATTATTACTAAATTATGACAATGATACTAAAGACATTTAATCATTTAACAGCTTCACTTTGCAAGCTGTATGATGGTTTTCCACCTTTGGATTTATTTTAGCTAATTATATTGTATCCCTTTCTATTTTTGCCTTATTCCCTGATGTGGTACTGTTTGAGCATGAATAAGTCACTTAACTAGACATTGATCATAGGTTGCCCTTGGAAAGGGGCTATGGGAATGCCTGATTAACAAATAGGTATTAAACTGACCCTAAAGATTTCCACTTGAAATGTTTATTTTGTGTGGGTGAGGAACATGATCTGGTTGGATGTGAACTTCATGCTAGCTTCAGCAATGCCATGAAATGTAGAAGGCAAGTCTCTGTGAAATTTCTGCTCGTCAGAAAGACTAGCTAAGAAAGACAGCAGAGATAAGGACAATAAACTACATCATTTATCTAGAAAACCAGTATGAAGCAAAAGCACATCTTCTAACAAAAACAAAGGAGGCTGTCTCTTTTATATCATTCTCACTTCATTTTTCCATAAGTAACTTCTTTGGGAAGCTAAATCTGCAGCATACTACTTGAAAAGAAAGGAAAGGATTATTAATTTTAGACACAAGGGTAGCCAAAGTTAGTATTGATATCAGAACTTTCCCTGACAGTTTTGCTCCCCTGCGCAACCTTACTAATGTGTACTAGCCCAGACTTGCCCTTTTTATGCAGGAACAGGTTGCACTATCTAGAGCTGATTGCACTTTTGTGGAGGTTTTGTGATCATGGAGTTGGTATATATAATTAATGGGGATTGAGGGTGGAGCCCTCCACAGAAAAACATTTTTGTCACTGCTTCAGATAGTACAACTAGAAATATGCCTCAGACGTATTCTGTTTTTTACATTGTATGTATTGCCATGCTGAGGTATGTTTTCTTTTATTTCTCAAAATTTTAGGAAAAGAAGCAGTATTCAGAATGATCTCACATTGAAAATATTTGATCATCAAATAGTTGAGATAAAGGTTGGACACCAGGGAATACTTTAAGTGCAATGATCGTACCAAAGTTAATGTGGGGATCAGGTGGTGAGTGGATGCACTACATCACCAAGGCATACTCTGTAAAGCGCCCTAAGGATCAGACATCAGAATGGGGATCAGGGTGATGGTGGTGGTGGGGATGCACTAGACACAAGGGAATAATCTTTAAAGTGTCATAATGGCACCAACATTACTACAGAGACTGGGGGGAACCACTGGACACCAAGGCTACAGTGAATTCCTGTAATGCCACAGACATCATAAGGGGGATCAGAGGGTGGGGGGATCCACTAGATGCCAGTCATGATTCTTTAAAGTGCTGTACTGCACTATTGTAACTGGGATCAGGGGGTGGGAGAATACACTACACAACCAAGCCCTAATACATACATGCCATAATGGCCTTAAAGTATTATGGGGGTTTGGTAACCAGAGGTGGGTAGATAGGGTAGGGTAGGGTAGTGACAGGTACTGCAACTGTGGCAGCATGTGATTTCATGTTTGTATATATCTGTGTGTGACAGAGTGACTGGGAGAATACCACTGCCTACCTAAGCAGCAGGCTGCTACCGCAGCTGATCTGCACATTGCAGTAGTAACTGCAATTCAGGAAACATGCAAATTAGGTGATAATGAGGTCTTACGTTATCACAGCTAGCATGTTTCGGAACCAGAAATGGGCACATCGTGGTAGAAGGCCCCTCCTAACATGAGCTGTATGTTTCAAGCTAGAACTTTAATGAATTCCCTAGAATATATATATATATATATATATATATATATATATATATATATATATATATATATATATATATATATATATCTATGGGTCTGCTTCTATTCACTGACATCCCATTTCACTGAAACCCATTTCGTTGACAGCTCATTTCATAGACAAACTTTCTAGGTGGGGGGCTCCACCCCCCACACCCCCAATGTGGGGGGCTGTGCCCCCCACACCCCCCAACTATATATTACAACTCCACAGTCGCACAACAGTGGGGAGGGGGGCAAATCCCAGGTTTTTGCCCTGTTTACTTTTGTTTATGAAATGGGGCTGTCAACGAAATGGGTTTCAGTGAAATGGGATGTCAGTGAATAGAAGTAGACCCATATATATATATATATATATATATATATATATATATATATATATATATATATATATACATGGATGTTCTATAATATTAGGAGATGTCATGTGATATACCTCTCACTTGTTTTTCTGCTATTGATTTTGAAGTATTAGGCTCCCAATCGGATGTTATTCCTCCAGCATAGGTGTGTTTCAGGCTCAAACTTTCAAACAGTGAGTATGAAAATGACAAAAGAAAAGGATGCTGCCATTGTAACAGACCCTATAGAAATCCCTTTATAGTTTAAAACTCTACAGACAGACTTGGATGATGCACTTCCTTGGTGTCTGAATTCTATTCCCTTCCACACAGGAACACATTCAACCAGGCTTTTCAGTGGGTGGCTGCATCCTACTATTTATACTCCAAACAACCATTCTCATCCCAAAACAGAAAGCAACCATTGTTAAAGAAGGAATGTGTAACTGAGTATGACTGCCAATCCCCATTTCCTAAAAGAGTCAAGTTACAAATCCCAGCTGAAAAACCACAACTTTTCATAACTTGAAGTCTGACTCTTCTGTTATTGTTCTTTCTCTAGATGTTTCACACATACATGTAAGCTGCTATGATTTAGGCATGGATGTAATCTTGCTTTTCATATTTTTTTCATAAATTTATAAATGCCAAACTACTCATCATCACACACCAAAGATCAACTCACAAACCGTTGACCCATGAAAAAAAAATGGAAAATGGCTGTGTAAGAACACAGAACAGTGTAGATTGGGGAATGTACCCTTTACCCCACTGCTGTGTGATCCTGGAGTTAGAATATATAATTAGCAGGGGGTATATGGGGGAGCAGGGAGGTTTGCCCCTGCCAAAAAGACTGTTTTCCATTTTTCCAGTGTTTGGTGCTGTGTGGTTCAATCTTTTGGGTACAATGATTAGTGGTTTGGTATTTACAAATGTTAAATGAAAGGAACTCATATTAAAGGGTTCAGAAATTATTAGGTAACTTATCACAGCTCTACAAAGACTCATCATCACTAATGTAGAGTCTTATATCTAAAATACTAAAGACAAACTTCTTCGCAGGTACGGCAGGTGCAAACGGCCAAAAAAATCCAAATACATAAAGGAAGGCCAGCACCAAAGTGTTGTAGCATCTGCAAACTTGCCTTCTTTAGTGAAATGAAGAAGGCAAGTTTGCCGAAACCGGTATGATGCTGTGTGATTAAAAATTCTTTATGGTACAACACTTTGGTGCTGGCCTTCATTTTTGCATCTGAAGAAGGCAAGTTTGCCGAAACCATTATGATACTATGTGATTAAAAATTCTTTATGCTACAACACTTTGGTGCTGGCCTTCATTTTTGCATTTGGATTTTTTTGGCATCTAATATCTAAAAACCTTCTGTTCTGAAATCTTTGAAAAATAAAAAAGTGTGCCTCTTTCTAACCCTGTTAAATGATTTTTCAAGACCAGCACTACAAAGTTTAATGCTAAGAGATTGTGAGGTTACAGCAGTCCAGTCTGTTATTACCCACAGACAAGTAATTCAAATCTATGGCCTGATATGGCAGGATTTCCACTTTGACTTCTAGAAGCATTATTTGATTAACACAATTTCAGCAATTTTCTGACATTCTACTGAGAAGGTGTCTGAGGCCCTTCAGGCTGACCCTCCCATCAGATGCCTTTGTAAAGATAACTACTATAATATGTATGTTAAGATGTCCTTCTAAAGTGGATGCTGCAAAGGCTTGGTGTGCTTAAGATTTGATGGTTATGTCTGTCACATCTGCAGCCAGACCCTATTTTCCCTATTTTTAAATGTGGCTAGACTAGAGTGTCATTATCAACTGTCACCACTTCTGTCAGTTAAGAGCCACTCTCCTACCTTCCTTGGCAGTCATACCAGCTTTCTTAAGGTCTTCTGTCACACAATCCATTCATGTCTTGCTGGATGTCAGTGTCTCCTCTTTCCTTCTTCCTGTCTGTCCCAAATCTGTTTTATCAATCATTCTCTCCTTTTCTGAATATGCGACTGAACTACCATAATCTGCTCGCCTTGGCTTTCTCTGTAAGCGGGCCTACTTTGGCTTCTGTTCTGATGTCCTTTGTTTTTTCATTGGTTCCTCAGTTGGTCTGCCTTCACTACTTCGGTTTCTGCGTAACACAGAAGCACTGGTCACACTACTGCTTTGCACACTTTACTTTTTACCTGTTTTGGCATTCTTGTATCACACACTTCCCCTAATTCTTTGTGCCAGTTGGGTGTAGTACCCCTGATTATGGCTTTGACCTCCTCATTCAGACTTCTCTACTCCTTAACCACACCTCTCAGATATTAGAAGCAGTTAACCTTTCTCTCTATCTTTTACCTTACTTTTAAGCTTCTTCTGATTTCTACCATTTGCTGCCATGATACTGTCTTGTCTGTAATTGGTAATCAAATTCAATAAACAGACATTCTGGGAATGTTCCTGGAGGTATTTGTTTTGCCTTTACTTTGTTTGCACTTCATGGATTGACCTTGCTTTTTGGTTAACTTTCACTTTCATCCCATGTATCTTCATTTTAAATTGCAGTCCACTATCATTTACTGATGTTCCCATACAGTTTGCTTGCAGTGCACATTGCCTCCATAGAGGAGGTTTGCTGAGCTGTCCTCTATGGCCTGTTTGTTGATGCAACCCATCACCCCTATGAACAGGGATGGACTTAGGCTGAGCCCTGATGCACACCCAAATCCACTGGTAAGTCTCAACACATCCACAAGTAAGGAAGCTATGAGTTTTGGTTTCTCAAGAAATATATTATTCTTTAAACATATATAAAATTACATATTTTTGTTGTTGCCAATTTATTTTAATTGTAACTTGGAGACACCTCTATAATCAAGCTCAGCCCTGATCCTGTAGCTCTTTTGTATTACATATCTGAAAATGAGTGAGTCTGAAATCTAATTTAATAAGATGGTACTATTTCATAAGATGGGTATTTCCTCACGCTGGAATATCTAACACACACACACACACACACACACACACACACACACACACACACACACACCATAACCACTGAAAAACAATAGCATTGAGTGCGTTGATTGCGTACTCAGAGCTGTATCCAGCTCATCTGGTGCCTGGTGCTGCTCCCCAGTGGCGTAACTACATTAGAAGCGCCCTGAGGCAAACTTTTCCTAGGTGCCCCAACACCCCCCCCCGGGAACCCAAGTCATCGAGATGACCAAAGGCCCCAGAATATTGCTCTTATAAAAGGTTTGTTGTATTTGTAAAAAAAATCTGAAGGATAAGAAGTCTGAAACTCAAACGTAGTGTCCCAATAAAATAAAAAATACTGCAGTACCTCTTTCTCCATAACATTTCAGTGGTTTCTTAGTTACATCGTAGCCCATGTATCTGATGTCTGCCTACAGGAGAACGTTACAGTACATCAGTGGCGTAACTACGAGAGGCGAAGTGAGGCAAAAGTACATATTGACCATTAACTATACACCGTCACACCTATTACTGAACTTTGCTCAACAATCACTGACAAAGCCAAAGATTGGGGGAAATGGAATGGTATTGCGGGGGCAATTAATATTACACTTAATTAATTTAAAAGGTTAATACAACAGGGTTTGCTTCAAAGTACACGATAGCTATAAATGTTAATGTCTGGTATTATAGACTGACTGACTGTTGTCCTCAAGTGATTTATCACAAAATAAAAAAAAATGACAAGGATCAGGGTAAAAATATAAGGCAAAATCGTGAGACAACAGAAAGGTATACGGCCACCACCACGGCCTTACCGTCTAGCCACTTTGCCAACCCCCCTCCGCCCCCAGTCAACAGAAAAACATTTCAGCTTGTCAACCCCTTTTGGACTGCTGGTGGTAAACACACGGAGGATGATGGGGAGGGACTCCAAATGTCCGCCCCTCCAGGAAGTAAGTTTGCTTTGACCGGCCACATGGACCGACCTTTATCCAGGAAGTGTAGAAAAATATTGGGCACATCCATTCCTGCATCCTCAGCAGGGTTGTTGAATAGTTCAGTGCACACCAAGAAAACAAATGCTTTCTGAGTTCTTTAAAAGGTATTTTGGGATCTGCACCAAATAGAAGGAAATCCTAAATCCGCTTCATTTATAGAATCAGAAGGAAAGCAGTGATACGTTACTTATATGGTCAATCATTTATTGCACCCCCAACTCATATGCTAAGGATTTGTATTAAAATAGATTTCCGGATTTTAACTTTGGAAGGATAGAGGGCTTGGAAAGCCCAAAAGTAGTGGAAAATGGCGACGACAACACTTTTCCCGGTACGGAACCCGTTGGAGTTATTAATTAAAGCAGGTATGAAATTAGTGTAATGACTGGGTATTCATTATCTACAGATAATGACAATAATCACCTATTACATGTACACACATGCAGTGCTTGTTGCACATTTTTGTTGTGGAATTATATAAATAGTTTACATGTTATTCAGAAAGTGGGGGTTAAATGTGTAAAGCATGCATTTTCCTAATTTATATAATGTTTTCCATGCGTAGCAGTAGAGTTTGGGCTAACTGCATTTGTTTGTATATGCACTGTTTTAACCTGTTGTCCACGTTAACTGTAACAGCACTCTACGTCTATGTGACTATATCACAAGACAACAGTCTTCTAACAGTGGACTGTATTTTATTATTTATATATGTATTTTGGGAGGTGAATTGCAACAGATAACAGTAAACGCTGTGCCGGTGTGACGCCCGTGAAGAGGCGTGCATGCTGTTAGGACAGGGTATGATTACAAGAAGCTTGACAAGTGGGTGAATATGCGGAAGTGAAGAAATTGGATGTGGAAAGTGCTACCTGAGAGAGAGTGGGCAACCAAAGCTAAAGGATCCTTTTCCTAAATTTATAGTTATAAAGGTTAACCACATTATTTTTCCTTGCTTTTTGAGGCTCTTAACTGTATGTTAAGAGGTACCTTGTCGTGGTTACTTCAGAACAAAAAATGCTCATCTCTTTTGCCACCTTTGTTATCCAGAGTTGGTGTCAGCTTTTTCTGTAGTACTTTCTAACGGCTTGTTTTGTCTTACTTGTCTGATGGCAATACACGCAATAGGTGCTGCAACTCAACTGAGTTTTTAACTTGGAATGGTAATGCGAGACAAAAACGTGTAATTTTCTAAACAAATTTCTGACCGTCTTTACCCTAGTGAGACGTTTGATAGTGCCTAGTGCCCTGTAGGTAGTCCTGGCAGCAGACCTCTCGTGCCTACTGCAGAAGTGTTGTTCAAACACTGTCTGCAAGGCTGTTAACTGTAAATCATTAGTTTTATTGTGTATAAAACAGGCCTCTCAAATATTGCAACAGCAAGGGCTATCATTATAAACAGTAAGTGACCTTCATGAAAGAGTTGGCAGTGAGCGACTGTTTTTATGTTTTACAGATTTTTTTTTTTTTTTTTTTTGTTATTTTCTAAGTGGGACGGCTGCAGTCTGATAGGACGAGCCGCCCCTGCCCAAAGTGCCCCCTGCCGCTTGGCACCCTGAGGCAATTGCCTCACTTTGCCTCTCGTAGTTACGCCACTGCTGCTCCCAAATCTGGTACCCCCTAACAATAAGGTAAGGATAAAAAAAAAAAAAAAAAAAAAGGAACAAAAAGGTCTGTGCTCCGATCTGCCTCTCCTCACAGGAGCCTCAGTATAATGCCCTCATGTCAAGGTGACGGGGAGAAAAAAGCTCACTTCTCTAATCTGGTGCTATCTGTGGCATTACAGCATCTAGTTATCTCTGTAACACTCTCACATTGATATGAGGACATGAGGAAGGGCATCAATAACACTAACACTTTGTGCACAGGGTCACTGCCCCTTTGCCAGCCCCTAGCTATTCTGTTCTTACTTGCCAAGAATGTTTTGATCCTGAGTTGTTCTTGTTTGTCATAACTGAGTACAAATCAGTCTTTAATTCAATCAACATGGGTAAAATATTAGATAAAAAAATGATCTTTTCCCACTGTGCAGATTACAGCATGGCTTTTGATTACATCACAGCAGATTACAGCATGGTCTTTGAATAAGTCACAGCACCAAGACCTTAACACACTAACTGATGATATCTTTTGCAACACAGACAAAGGCCACCTCACGGGTACTGTCTTTATAGACCTCCCCAAAGCATTTGACCTGGCAGATTAATGCCCTTCTTACATCTGGAATAAGCCCCACCTGCCTACCTTGGTTTAAGGTGGGCAGTTTAAGGTAGTTACTCTGTGGTGTGTGTAGGTAGTGGACAGGTCAAGAAAGCAAGAGAGAGGCAGTCCAGGGTTCAAATTCCTTAATGTGCAAGTTGTGGCAATATGAACAGAGGTCTTTATGACTATACAAATCCATTTCATCCTTGTTCCTCATGGAAAGGAACAACATGTAAATGTACTGCTCATCTCTGGGTTATTTGTTCTCAAAATATAATGGCTAAAAACTTCAATGGAATCCATGGCTAGGCTTCTAAAGATCCTCATAGATCAGTTAACTAGTAAGTACATATGAAAAGCTTTTTCACCAACAGATATTTTAAAGTCCAAATAGTGAACTCCTCATCTCCTTGCTCCCCAATTTAGAAAGGAGAACTACAATTTTGTTCTGTCACCACCTTCATTCAAACTGTTCATTACTCTCCACCAGCTCATGTCCTGCAAACACCAGTTCTTTTGTACACAGATAATATGGTAATTTACAGGTCCAGCCCCCTTAGTCATCAAAAAAGAGCTGGTAAAAGACCGTAAAGCATGGCTCACAAACAACAACCTCTTAAGTAAACGCCAAAAAAAACATGATTTTTGGCACAAGACTTTTCTCAGTTCCCCACAACTAGATCATATTATACAGCTACACAGTCCCCTCAAAACAAACACACATCACACATTAAATATCTCAGTGTTTGGATAGACTAGTCCATTAACATTCAATTTCACATTACCAATACTAAATCAAAAGTGAACATTATATTTTTCTGTTGTAAACTAGCCTTTGAGGAAAGGGTTTTTCTCCTGTAGCTGGAATGTGACCCTGTTATTGTGAAAACTTCCAAGAAAAAAGCATTCTGTCTTGCAAATATGCAGGTTCATTACTCTATCCCCCAAAGAAAATGCTAACAAAGGAAACATTACTTCCAGTACAAGAACAATGTACACTCTTGCTAGCTTCCCTAACTCACAAATTAATATACTAAGATGTTCTAATCTTAATCTTCTAATCCAGCAGACTCATTACAATAACCATTTACCACAACCTTCAGTCTTAACCCCCCCCCCCATTTAGAAAGCTCCATGCCATTGACCACAACTTCTCAGTAAGGCACCTCAGACTTGGGAATCGCTCCCTGAATATTCATAAGACACCACCAGCTTTCCCAAATTCAGGCAACAACTTAAGAAATATCTGTTCTCAAGAGCTGCTTGAAATTGTTTCTCTTCTCAGGTCATCATCTAACTATGAGTATTAGTATCTCTACCATTTCTTTACCTGCTTTCATTCATTGCTTTTTTTCTCAAAGACACCTGTCTGCACATTACTGACCTAATTCACTCTTCTATCTCTCCTAACTCACTCTTCTGTCTCTCCTAACCCCCTCTTTTCTTCACCTTCTCCCCATCTCCTAAATGTCCTTACCCAGCTCTACCTTCTCCTAAACCACTGTATCAACCTGTAATTCACGGCAGGACTGTGTGTGTGTGTGTGTGTGTGTGTGTGTGTGTGTGTGTGTGTGTGTGTGTGTGTGTGTGTGTGTGTGTGTATATATATATATATATATATATATATATATATATATATATTTATATATAGAGAGAGAGAGAGAGTCGCATATAACTTGGTATTAATCAGTTGTTTTGCATTAAGTAGAGATCCTCATTTTTATGATCTGTAAACATTTTGATTATTTAACATGCACCCTTGATGTTTGCATGTGTATAATACCTCCATTTTATGTATTGCTACTCTTATATTCAGCTTCTCCTGGGCTGACCTTGAAAATGTCGATATGGACTGGTATTCTACCCAAGTTCACAAATAGTAAATAAATAAATAGAAACAAAATTCTCTTAATTTGACAAAATTCAGAATGTTATCCACTCTCTATCTTAAATGCATCATCATAGCACTCACTACCAGTGCTACCTTGATGTTTAAATAGGGCAGCTGTAAAATATGAAGTCCTGATGGCATTTAAGTGTTGGGTGATTCTTTAGTTTTCTATGAGTCATACTGACATAAAATGTGCTGCAGATGTAAGTGGCTAAATAAATCATAATAAAAAATTATGATCTACAAAGCTATTAGACTAACACTTAATGTATTTGCCAGGATGCATGCATTGATCCGTACACATTATAAAATTGCAAAAAAACTGCAGTTGTACTTTGAATGTATTTTTCTCTCTGTTGCCTGCCAGCTATTAGCTCCTCCTTCAGAAATATCATCCAACTGCCATCAGGGTTTATTGCTTTACTCTAGCTTATTACTCCTAGTGATAGCCTTGGAGATATAGACCTTCCACAGAGCTGGTCCCAGATGCATGCATGGTCCTTCAGATTTGTGCATCCCCCAAGCTGCAGCATGTATACTGCTTGATGGGTATATTTCTTTGGTTCTGTGTACTGTCTTGCTGTTGCAGCGGCCTTTGCCATGTGTCAGTATCATAATGAACCAAGCCCCCCCCATGTGTAAACTAAGGCAGATGTTTAATCACATTGTTCCTTGCCAACTCTTCCAGTGCCCAAGCTACTAACTTAAACTTGGGTGATCTGGGTCACAGTCAGGGATTTATCCCTTTGTTTTATAGTCCCAGCTTGGGCTACTCATATTTTAACCCTTTTATAACTTCATTTAATATTGGAATCTCTAATATATAGCAACTGAGTTGGGAACAGTACAGTTTTGTACCTATCATAAATGTAGATGTTCGAGTGTTCACACTGCTGCAGTCATTACACTTGGGTTATCCTGCTGTCAGGCGGTCCCGTAGTCGGCCAGAGTTCCAAAGTCTTGGTCCGGCGTCAGTTGCTGTCGCTTCTTCCCTGACGTCAGTGTGCCAGGGGTATATAAGATGCATCTGACGCCATTTTCTTCAGTTTCTCTTGCCCCAGATGTCAGGTGCCCCCAAGTAGGTAGGCAATGCATATTGCTAGTAAAAAAATATACATAGAAAATAAAAACAATACTTTCAGTTACAAGCAAATACACCTCAAAGGTTGTAGAGGATAGAAAGGTATAGATAAGTTCAGCTAGTTCAGAGGGGATGGAGGCAGGGTAACCTGGACTGCAGCAGTGTGAACATTCGAACATCTACATTTATGGTAGGTACAAAACTGTACTATGTTCATCGTGTTACACTGCTGCAGTCATTACACTTGGGTAGAATCCCAAAGCTAAGGTTGGGTGGTTGGTCTATAAAGAGTTAGGATTGGCTATGAGGCCCTGCAGAACTGCAGTGGCAAATCCTGCTCTGGATTTAGAGTAAAGAGGCAAGTGGTAATGCTTGGAAAAGGTGTGCACTGATCTCCAAGTTGCAGCCTCCAAAATTTCCTTGGTAGGTACTCCTCTGAGAAAGGCTGTTGAAGTGGCTGTTGCCCTGGTGGAATGTGGCCTGATGTTATTAGGGACTGATTTTCCATGCTGTGTGTAGCAGTAACAAATGCACTGTCCTATCCATTTGGATATAGTCTGCTTTGAGATAGCTTTGCCCTGTGTCCTGCAGCATATGCTACAAACAGTTGCTCAGTTTTCCTGAAAGCTTTTGTTTTGTCCAAGTAGAAGCATAGCTGCCTGTGTATGTCCAAAGAGTGCAGAAGTTTCTCCCCTTTATTCTGGGGGTTTGGATAAAAAGTTGGCAAATGGATGGTTTGGTTAAGAGCCACATTAGATACCACCTTTGGCATAAAGGTAGGGTTTGTCCTTAAAGAAACCCTGTCCTCATGAAAAATTATAAAAGGTTCCACTGCCATTAATGCCTGTAGCTCTGAGACGCTTCGTGCTGAAGTTACTGCCAGGAGCAGAACTGTTTTCCATGATAAAAATTTTAGATCAGCTGTATTGGCTGGCTCAAAAGGTGGCAGGGTCAGTTTTTCCAAAATGAAATTGAGGTCCCAAGTTGGTGTTGGTGCTCTCCGGGTCGGTCTTATGTTTTTAGCCCCTCTGAGGTACTGCTTTAGCAAGGGGTGAGAGAATAAAGGAGGATCCGTGTTGTAATGTGCTGAAATGGAAGAGGCTTGGATCTTAATTGATGAGAAGGATAGGCCTTTGTCCAGCATCTCAGTTAAGTATTGCAAAATCTGAGGAATGTTTGGGACAAGAGGGTCAAGGCTTTGAGCCTGGTTCCAGACGCAGAATCTCTCCCATTTTTCTGAGTAATATTTCCTGGTGCTAGGCCTCCTGGCCTCCAAAATGACATCCATAACAGCTTTAGAGAGAGGTGTTGCCTGTTTGACTAATGAATCTGCCATGCAGCCAGGTTTAGAGTTTTGAGCTGACCGTGCAGGATCTGATTGTTTTGTTGAGTCAGAAGGTGTGGAATTTGAGGCAAAATCCATGGTGGGCCTTGAGCTAAGTTCTTTAAGATTGGGTACCAGTGCTGGTGTGGCCAGTCTGGAGCAATCAGGATCATCTATGGTTTTTCTTGTCTGGCTTTTAGGAGTACCTTTGAGAGGAGAGGCAGTAGTGGGAAGGCATAAACTTTTAGGCTTTTCCACCTGAAGGAGAGAGCATCCACTTTCCATGCTTGTGTGTGATAAGTCCTTGTGCAGAATCTTTGTAGTTGGCAATTCAGTGAGGAGGCAAAAAGATCTATGTCTGGGCATCCCCATTTTTGCGCTACCATGCTGAAGATTTGTGGATTCAATTTCCATTCGTGAGGGTCCATGATATTTCTGCTGAGATCATCTGCCAGAGTATTTTTCTTTCCTGGCAGGAATTGTGCTTGCAGATGAACTTGATAAGTTAGAGCTGTGTTCCACAAGGTCATGGCTTGCCTGCATAGGGGATAAGAATGAGTGCCCCCTTGCTTGTTTATGTACCACATTACTGTGGTGTTGTCTGTCTTTAATAATAATTGTCCTGGATGCAGAAGGTCCTTGAAAGCTGTTAGGGCATTTTGAACAGCCAACATGTCTTTTTGATTGATGTGAAGATGCATCTGGTCTGTGGTCCACTGGCCCTGAATGCATTTTCCTGCCATGTGTGCTCCCCAGGCGTAATCCAGAGCATCTGTTGTTAGAGTCTGCCTGGCTGTGGGTAGGGTAAAAGGCTGACCCTTGTTTAGGTGACATGCCTGTGCCCACCATCGAAACTCCTGTTGTAGGCAGGGAATCACTGGTATTACTGC
Organism: Protopterus annectens; assembly: GCF_019279795.1. Classification (NCBI taxonomy): domain Eukaryota; kingdom Metazoa; phylum Chordata; order Ceratodontiformes; family Protopteridae; genus Protopterus; species Protopterus annectens. Next base: position 1,004,242,755 of record NC_056747.1, on the reverse strand, counting down.
TTCTAAACTGTGAGAGTGTTGAGTCCAAACACTTTTTAGGTGCCATTGTAATTTCCTCATATGCAGTCTGGCATATGGTATTAGTAGTATGCAGGATGCTATGAATCCCAGGGCCTGCAGAATTTTTCTTGCAGGGAGATGGGACTTTTTTGCCAGTAATTGAAAATATTGAGTTAGTTGAACTTCTTTGTCTGGCGTGAGATAAGCCATCTGGGCCGTTGTATTTAAGCTGGCACCCAGGAATATAATCTGTTGTGAGGGCACTAGTTTTGACTTCTTTTCGTTTACTGTGTACCCTAGAGAAATGAGCAACCTTTTTACAAATGCCAGATGCTGTAGAAGGATGTCCTTTGTCTCTACTTGAATGAGGCGGTCGTCCAGGTATGGATATATTTGAATTCCTTTTTGTCTGCAGAATGCAATTACTGGTGCCAGGCACTTTGTAAAGACCCTGGGCACAGTAGATAAGCCAAAGGGTAGTGCAGAGAATTGGTAGTGCATTGAACCAGCTTTGAATCTGAGGTATCTTCTGCAATTTTGTCTGATAGGGACATGCAGGTATGCCTCTTTGAGGTCCAGAGTAACAAGACAAGCCTTCTTGCCCAGCATGGGTAGAAGCTGCTGTAATGTCAAAATTTTGAATTTCGGAATATCCAGGTAAGTATTTAGAATTGAAAGGTCTAGTATGGGCCTCAAGGCCTTGTCCTTTCTGGGGACCAGGAAGAGTCTTGAGTAAAATCCTTGTCCTTGTTCCTGTTGTGGTACTTTTTGAATAGCTATCATGTCCATGAGGACTGAAATATGTTTTTGTGCCTCTGCCCATTGATTTTGTGGCAGGTCTGGCATTCCTTTTAGCCTTGGTAAAGTATGAAAGTGGAACCTGTAACCTTGAGACACAATATTCAGAACCCATTTGTCTTGGGTGATTGCCAGTTTTGAGAAAAAAGTGCTAGTTTTCTCCCTAAAGGGGCTGCCAAAAAGGAAGTTCTTGGCGTATGAAGGGGAAGTCATTGGGACTGTTTCCTGTAAGGTTGAGACTTGTCCTCACCTCCTTTTGGGGTTGAGGTGCCCCACTGTTGTTGTCTGTTAGAGCCTTGGGGTTGAGATCTGCCTCTTGGGCATCTACATCTGCCTCTCTGTGGCCTGTCTGACACTGGAAAGGACCAATTCTTTGTTGGCCAATTTCTGCTAAATCGAGGTGGCTTTACCTGTAAGAAATCCTTGACTGTTTGCATAGATTTAGCTTTATCCTCCATTTTCTTTAACACCTCTTCTGCCTTAACACCAAACAAGGTATCATGCTGTAAAGGAGCATCCAATAATTTTGCCTTAACATGATCAGATAAACTCTGTTCTTTTAACCAAGCATGTCTTCGAATCACAGAACCTGTAACAGTGGCTCTACAAGAGGCCTCTAAAGAATCAAAACCACATTGCAGAGTATATTTTCCCACCTGTTCAACTGCATGCAATAAATCCTGCATTTCTTTACAGTCAGGACCTTCTGAGCTTGCAAGCATTTTCTGTTTTAACTGAGCCATTAAATATTGTTGGTACTTAAGCATGTGAAACTGGCAATTTAAAGCCCTTATTGCTAAAGTTGCAGAAGTGTAAACTTTCTTCCCCCATCTATCCAAAGCTCTCGAATCTCTGTCAGAGGGTACTGGATTTTTTGCAATGGAAGCCTTAACCCTTTTTGGACCCTGGGAAATAGTTTCTGGATCAGCAGAAGGGTTTTTATAAAGAAACTTGTGAGAGTCAGGGACTCTATAATACCTATCTGGCTTAGCTGGTGCAGGGGGCAAAGAATGAGGAGATAAGCTGGATTCAGAGAACACATCATCTACAATATCTAACACAGGCGGAATAGCCAGGGGCCTGTGCTGAGGCAATGAAAGGAAATCCCTGAGCCTTTTCTTGGATTCTGAATAATCCTGACTTTCCCAATGGAAATGCTCCCTCATGGTATGTAAAGTTTCCCCAAAAGAATAATCCTCAGGAGGAGAGGCTGAAGGGATAGATTCTTCAGCATCAGAGTCCTCATAGGGGGGTAGAGAGTATCCCTAGTCTGAAGAGGAATCAGAGGAAATGGAAACCTGATCAGAGGAATCATAGTCAGTATCCTGCCTAGGCCTTTTCTCAGGAGGGGGATGGGAACCCCTGATTAGAGTAATGAGGTCTTCGGCCATTTTAAGCATCTGTTTCTTAGGCATGGAGGACTGTCCAGGAGAATGCTGTACTTGCTTCTTTGTCTTTAATGGTACTTTTGTCTTGGCTGTTGCTTTAATGGTAAGTTGTGAAGGTCTGAAAACACCCTCAGAAGCCGATGCCTGCTCAGTGGCTCTGGACCCATCTGAGGGATTCGTTTCCATAGGCCCAATACCTTGGGTTTCCAGAGGCCTAGTTGTCTCCACGTGGGAGTCGGAGGCGGCCTGTGGCTCTGAGATAGCCGGTGTCAGGGGCTGCGAAAGCACCTCACTGAGAACCGGTGAACCGGCGACTGGCCTAGAAGAGGTTTCGTCGTCGGTTTTGGACCTTGGATGCCTGTCTTTATCCTTGTCTTTGCATTTTTTCAGAATTGTGGTCATCGGTTGATCCGATGGCATAGTATAATTGAACCTTTGGTGTAAAGCAAAATCAAAACATCTTTTTATAGTGCGTTTGTTCAATCTAGCACAAAACCAACAACTAGTGACGTGATCAGGTCCTAGGCATGGAATACAGTAAGAGTGGAAGTCCTTATGAGGTATTTGCTTCCCACAAGAAATACAATTATTAACTTTTTCCTGACATCGGTCTGAGGCAAGAAAAAAGTTTCCCCAACGGGGTACTTAGCTTTATTGAAGACTTCGCATCTGAAATTTGACTTCGAAAATCTCAGGAGTCGGCCGACGGCACTTGCGAACTGCTTCTGCTTCGGGCACCACGTGGCAAGAAAGACTGAAGAAAATGGTGTCTAATGCATCTTATATACCCCTGGCGCACTGACGTCAGGGAAGAAGTGACAGCAACCGATGCCGGACCAAGACTTTGGAACTCTGGCCGACTGCAGGACCGCCTGACGGCAGGATAACCCAAGTGTAATGACTGCAGCAGTGTAACACAATGAACATCTAAGATATTTTATAATTCTGGACAGGTCTCCACATTTGTTGGAAACATGTTTTAATAGGTAGTACATCTAATTAGTAAGTAATACTGTAACAGATTTTTAGAATTAATCAACCATTGCTGTCAAGGGCTCAAACACTACCCATCACCGAGATTTGACTTGTGTTGTCCATGTCTGAAGTCAGCTATTGTCCTGTTCTTATAAACATATGTTAAAACTTTATAATATCTGAATATCACTAGAATCCAGCTGTTATTTTTTGTGTAGCTCACACTGTATTTCATTGTAGAAGTAATAGACTGTAGTTTTTCATTACACCACAAGGTAGAGCTCTTTTCAGGAATATAAAAGACAATTTCGAATGTGAAAGAGGAGACTGAGATGCTAGCTGAAGGAGGGAAGACTGAAACAGGTAGTTGAAGGGAAAAGGGCCTTGCAGCATGACTGGATTTTCTTTTCTGGTGCTGTGGGACAGGGAAGTGAAGTATTAGATTGTGTCTGTCTTTTGCAGAAATCCTGGATGATGGTATTTTGTGGAATCAGGAGAGAAGTCTAAAACCAGTAGTTCCACATCTGCATATGATTCATCAAGAAAAGGAGTTCCTTTGGGCTTAGTACAGAGAAGCCATAGATGATTTACCAGAGTTCTGGAAGGTGATTTTTCTACTTTTCTCATCAGAGGAACTATGGTGCCTGGTCACTATGATATTCTCAATGGAATGGTGAGAGGCTCTGGCCATCATTTTTCTTTTTTATAAGATTGTGGAGTCCCCCCCCCCAAATGCTTTATAGATTAGAAATAACTGGGATCCATATGAGCTCCAACCTGGGCCCCATCATGCTGGCAGCAAGACTGTAAGTAGTCACTGGCCAGTGAACAGGGTATAATAGAATGTTTCATAGTTGGTCTGTTTAGAATTTATCAAGGGGGTAAAGGGTGTTAGTACTGCTCAATGACATTGCATGTTCTCATATTTGTATTGTTGCATTATAAATCTTCATTGTTCAATGACATTGCATTTTGCCCATGTTAGGACTGCTGCCTTCAAGAATTTTGTTGCTCAATGACATTGCATTTTCTCATATCTGTATTGTTGTATTATAACTCTCTTATTGCTTAATGACATTGCATTTTTCCTGTGTTTGTATTGCTGCATTATAAAGCTTTACTGCTCATTGATATTACTTTCTTTGTGCATGTTTGAATGTCAAGACCATTTTCTGTTGAGTTCTAGGGAAGAGGGTGAATGTAGGAAATCCTTCTACATGGCTCACCTTATCACAAAAGGTTTCTCATCCAGAAAAAAAGAGGTAATTGTTCCCCTCTACTCATCACTCATTAGACCCATTATAGAGTACAATGCCCCTTTTAGTATGTACCTCACAAGACATCTACAACAACTGGAAAGGCCACAGAAATACCTCACAAAGATGATTACTGGCCTCAAACAGATGCCCTACGCAGACCATCTCAAAAAACTCCAGCAATACTCCATCACATATCGCCTACTCAGAGGCAATCTCTGCCTGGCATACAAAGATATGTCAAACCCAGAGCTGTTGGACATGCTCCACTTAAAGAAATCCCAATCCCTCTGAGCTACACGCTCGAGGGACCTAAACCTTGTCACCACAATAAACAGAACTTGCTGGAGGGATAGATTCCTGTCCCAGAGACTTCCCATACTCTGGAACAGACTACCTATGTCAAACAGAGCTCCTCATTAGCACTCTTCAAGAAAAATCTTGATGATTAGATGGGAAATAGGAAATTCACCCCAGGGATCACTTCTGTGGCTCTGCTCGACAGGGGCACAGGAAAATAATTTTCTTGGGTGGCGAAAGCCAGGGTACATTTTTGGCTAGGCTTATATAGACCCTAGGGCCAGTAGCCTAGTACCTACCTATGAACCTATGTTTTCATTGCATGCATATCTCACCTTGCCTTATTGCTAACTGGTGCACTGTTGAAATAATTTGTTTGTGGTTGTGCTATTGTCTTTTAACCTAGATGTGTCACCTAGAATAAAATCTGTCATTCTTGCCACCTTTGTGTGTTGGGCCTATAGGGATGTCACCAGAGTCAGATAGGAAGGAACCCATTTCTACTTCAGCTACACCTGTGGGTGCGCTACATTTGTGACCACTATTAATCCTCAAGAATGCATTTTAAAATAATTATATTTTGATTTACATATATGTGATGTCTGCTGTTAAAAGTATTTGCTGTATTCAACTTCATGTACACTTTAGTATTCAAAATCAAATTTTTCTTAAGTCAATATTTATGTTGTTCTGAGCATATTTGTAAATATATTGTATCTGAGAATGTACCCCAAGACAAATGCAGCAAAGCCACTTGGCTTGGGATCCAGAGTTTACTACTCAAGGGGAGGACATATGAGAAATGGTGTGAGAGTTATGGTGAGGGGTAGTCTTCTGAAGACAGTGAGGGATGTCATCAGAATTAGTAACAGACTCATGGCAAGCTCACTCCAATGCAAGGATTGCGAAGTATGTATATTCTCAGCCTGTGCTCCACAGCAGGGTTGTGATAACAAGGAAAATTAGTGCATTTGGGTAGCAGTTGCAGGACCTGCTAGATAAAGCAAGAAAACATGAACTGGTGTTGATAATGAGAGATCCGAATGAACTTATTGGGACAAACAGAACAGGATATGATGACTGTCTGGATCCACTTGGGTGGTGTAGCAGGAATAAAGAAGGAGAGGCTATTCTACACTTCTGTCTGCAAATGACTTGATGGTGACCAACACATGGCTCAGTAATAGAGAAGTTACTAGATATACAAGACTGGTGAACATGCAACTCAGGTAAACTTCTCCTAGTAAGGAAAGGGCATTGGGATAGAATCGGCAAAATCTTCCTCAGTGAAACACCTGGTGCACAGCATAAACTACTGGTTGCCACACTCAATGGTCAGAGAAGACTCTAAAATCAAGAGAGACTACATTGAAGACCTGAATGTTGACTGGAGAGGAAGTATAAGAGTTTAAGGAAATACTCAAGGCTGTAGTACCCTGAGAAGAGGAGGAAATAGTTGGAGTTGATGAAAAATGTCAGCACCTCAATCCAGCATGCTTGAGGACTATGGAACAGATATGCAGCCGAGCCAGGTATGGAAATAAGGTACATAAGGAAATCTGGTGATGGAATGTAGAAGTCTAGGAAGTCATCAAAAGAAAGAAGGAGTATAGGAAATGTGGAAGACAGAAAAGATGGACCAGGTTAAGAAGTAATACTGGTTGGATAACAAAGAGGCTAAGAGAGCAGTTGCAATAGCAAAGAGCAAGACATTAGAGGCACTCTACCAGCTTCCGTAAAGTGACTTAGCCGATGACAGAAAGAAACTCTATCATGTTACAAGGCAAAGTCAGAAAGATAAAGAAGACAGTCATGAAACATCTTTCATAAGGGATGTCAGCAACAACTTGCTTACCAGCCTACAAGACATCAAAGACAAATGGAAGGAGTACTTCCAATAGCATCTGAATAAAGAAACCATCACAGAAGTTGTACTGCCACAGACTTAGCCTGCAATGAAAGAAGAAGAAGAAGTAGACGAGCCCACCATAAAAGAAGTATGAGCAACACTAACAACAACAAAGGCAGGGAAAGCAACAGAGTCATGGTAGATAGTGATCAAAATGTTGTGTGAGTTGGGGAGAAATGGCTCCAGGGTGTAGTCATAACAGTATTAGGAGAAAAGCATATCACAGATGTCTGAAGAATAAGCATTCAAATTCCAGTGTACAAGAACAAATGTGACATTCACAGCTGTGGGCAGTACAGGGGTATCAAACTCCTGTCACACTGCATGAAGGTTTGAGAAAGGGTGATTGATAAATGAATACACGGCAATAGAAAGTAAGATGGAAGATTAGCAGTTTGGCTTCAGATCAGGATGTGGCACAACTGACCCAATGTTTGCAGTGAGACAATAAACTAGAGATGAGGAAAGAGCCCAACTATGCATTCCTAGTCTTGTTGAAAGCATATGACAATATCCCAGGAATGCTGATTTGGGCAGTTCTTTGATAGTTCAAAGTCCCAGAAACATTGTTAGAATTAGTGCAGACTATGTACAAGGAGCTAATGACACAAATCTGGACATGTTTGGACTCACAGAGGGGTTTCCCAGTGGGAGTGGGTGTGGGTGTGCATCAGGGTTCAGCTCTGATCCCACTGCTATTTATGCTGGTGATGTTTTAATTAGCAAACAAGTTAGAGGGTACAGATCAGCAGAGCTGCTGTTTGCAGACAGTATGGTATTACAGTCAGACTCTGAACAAAAACTGAGCAAATGATAGGAGAATGGAATGCAAGACTGAAGGCACATAGAATGAAATTAAGTACAGATATGACAGTTGTAATGGTACGAATGGAGGAAATCAGAATAATCTGAAAATTGAGATACAAGGGAAAATAGTGGAACAGGTTAACAATTACGTGTATCTGGGAGGTGTTGAAGAGATGGAAAGTAAGAATGACCAGGTCAAAGCTAGAATCAGAGGGAGTTTAGCCAAATGTCACATGGTGTCAGGGATAGTGTGTGACAGAAGAAAGCCAAATAAGCTGAAAGGTAAGGTGTATAAAATGGTGGTGCGACCAGTAGTACTGTATGGTACAGATACCTGGGCAATGAAAGCAGAGCAGTTGAGAAAACTGGAGGTGATGGAGTTGAAGTACCTGAGATGGGTGCAGAGCTAGCTCATGGTCAAACGCCACCCTCCCAGCAGTTCAAGTCTGCCATTATTTGCCCGTCTCTTTCCAATTATCATAAACACTGTTCAAACCTGTCAGCATGCATGCTATTCTCTTCTTTACCTTTGCAGTGGTTACAGAGATTTGGATTTAATGTAAAGGTTTTATTTCAAATTTTATAGCACAAACACTGATGGTTATTTGCTAAAACAAAACAGTCTTACATGGAAAACAGGACTTAACATAAGCAAATGCATCTGGGTAGTGGTGGATTAAGTGCATTTTGGGCCCCAGGTTGTCTTCAAACCATGCACTCCAATATAAATGCACATGTACTTTGTTTCTCCTTCCTGACTGCTTGAAATTATAGTTCTTGTTTAATACAGCAACACTCGGTAAAGTGTATTTTAAATTTGTAGTTTTTAATGTTTTTTCCAGTAAGCAATAAAACAAAATTTATGAGCCAATAAGGACAAACATACCCATTTGAGAACATTATAGTCATAAAAATACACTCAAACTGCTGCTATTGCAATCCACCAGAATTTGTCCTCAACAATTATGGCCACTTCACCAACTGTGTAGACAAAACATTTCTGATTTGTGATACAAATGGCCACAGTATAGTATTTAAATTTGCTTTACACGAATGCACACTATTCTTGCAAAAACAGACCAATGACTTTTACTTTATCAGCTCAGCAGGGTCAATCATTTTTATCTACAGACATATCCCAACCCCACAATAGCTATATTGTTGAAAGCAACAATAATAATGACCAAAGTCAGATTTTTCAAATTTGTTTCATACAAACACACAGTAGCCAGATTATTCCAACTTAACTCACACAAAAACAAGCACACTAATCTTGCAAAGCCAGATTAAAGACTGACTAAAAATGACCAGATGATAAGAGCCTCATAGAGACTCCCACCCCACAAGCAGTTATAGCCACTTTGTTGACTGTTATGAAGAAATTACATGTACTTCACTGGAAGCTTTGGCTGAACTACATGAAATTACATAAAGATCACTAGCCTCATATCATAAGATAGCTTACCAGTGCTATTTTTAAACTCCACATGAGCAGTGGCTGGGTACGCAATTATAGAATGCAGATGAATCATTCTTTCATTCTCTGTTACTGGCTTTATCCTAGTTACACAATTGAAACAGTCTCTCTCTCACACACTCACACACACACACACACACACACACACACACACACACACACACACACACACACACACACACACACACACATGCACACTTACGACACGCACACACACCTATGAGTAATTTAGAGGACATTAATTTGCCTGTGACATGTCTTTAGGATGTGTGAGTAATGAGAACATCTGGCAAAACCCACACAGACATAAGGAGCACATTTATATTTCAGATGGAATGAATCCCAGATGGGAACCCAAATGAAGAACCAGTCATTGTGAGGTAGTAATTATAACTGCTGTATCACTGTGCCACCTACAATTCAGGTTAACTTGAATTTAAAAAAATCTGAGAATTTCTTAAACTGCTAGCTCTGCTGTATAATAATACCTTATTTAGCCTTGTTTGACTTCAAGTCTGACCCTACAGATAATGTCTGATGATGGCAAAGATTCAGACATGTAACCTCTAGTTATGATGAGACATCAGAGGTCAGACATGCATTGACAGTCTTTTTTCCATTGCTTTTTAATTTTAAAAACCTAGCTGTCACTTCTTGTACTGAATTAATATGGACTATAAAAGGGACTTGTCTTTGGAGCTGTGAAAATCCTTATGTCAGGAAAGTATATCAATTATCTTAGGTGAAAAAGTCAAAGGTATCAGGGAAGGAATAATCGCATGACTAATTCACACAGACGGTAAAAGGCGCCAAACCACTCCTAGAGCATTTCTGTTTCTAGCAATAAGTGACTTTGGCACCTAATCCAGTCTCCATTGTTCAGCATAGAATGGTAAGTGATTCACTAACGCACACTATCGTGAAAGTTGCTTTTTAATAATAAGGCTTTATATGTGGGCAAACACTGTGGAATATAATTACCTTTTGAGGAGTCACTTTAGGAAAATGGCTTCAGGGAGTAAACTGGGATTGGAAGAAAAGCATACTAAGCTTTACAGATCAGTAGCGTGTTTATGAAAAAATTGATTTTGCCTGGCATAGACTTAAAAGGTTGGGTGCATATTTTATTTGCATAACCCTTCAACATGTATTTATTACACAGACAAGAGGGAAAATAAATTCTTAGTTATAACTGTTTGCAGGAGGATTAGTGGAATGTAAGACAATACTTTGTCAGACATTGTGAATCCTATCATTAAAATGTTTTAGTAGTTTTCTACAAACCACAATACCATGCGACTTTCATGTTGCAGCCAGCTGTAACATTTTAATCTCCTGTGAATGACACTAGCATACCTCATGCCAGGTAAGTCTTCTTTGTTAGTCACCAAACTCATAGCAGGTAATACTATACAATTACTCATATACTATATTAAGGTTTTAAATACTTCTGAAGAGAGTTTGTTATGGTGACGTTATTCAGTTTCTAAACATGATTTTCAAGACAGTGTGAAAATAAGCATTAATGGGTATGACATATTACAGTCAAGTAAATTGTGACACAATTAAATATTTAAAGCAGAAATAAATATGGTTAAGCAAGACTAACACTGCAGTGATGTTGCACTGTCTTTGTGTGACTGGAGAACCACACAATTCTCAGACTCCACCAAGTACAGATTACTCTCTAAATTAGAAAACAGTAGGACAGTTACTGGCAAGCCCCACTGCATTCTCTGACATCCCCTGAACTTATATATACCAACTCCAAGATCACCACACCTCCGAGAAAACAGAGGTAATCCATAGGCCTGAAGTGAAGTCTAGTATTCTACCTGAAACCCAGAGGGTGACAGGACTAACAAGAAATAGAATACAAATGATTTGACAAGATAAAAGCACTTTAGCTAGCAGATCTAGGAGACTCTCTCTCTCTCATATACTGTCCCGGTGGCAGGAATAAAGACACTTTGAAGTTTCAAGTAGTTTATTCAGTTAAGTAGGTAGATGGATGACTGTTCTTGTCCTAATGAAGAACATTTGTCCATCTATAGACATATGCCATGTCCAAGACAGCACAGAGGTGTACATGTCCATGCATGTGTGTCAGTGGCATAAATGGAATGTACATTAAATCAAAGTCAATAAACATACATACACCAGTGACATCTAATAATATATTACAATAAGTAACAGTACAGAATAATGAATATAGCAGGTTGTACATATGGATGTGAAAAAAACTATAAAACTATACTGGGAAACACACAAGTAAGATAAGATCAAGGATGTATTGCAAGCATTAGCCAGAAGCTTGTGTGCACATGTCCTACATTGTAAAATGGCCATACATTTGGCACACGTTCACTGTGTCAAATTAATAAATGGCCCAGTGCTTTTCATAAAGGCAAACATATCTGCAATAAATACTAGGGACATATTAAGGTGGAAGGGAGGTGGACAACATGGGACCATATTATGGTAAAGCAGGACACAATAAGTTGACACAATGCAAATGCATGTGTACAGTACACAGGGTGCTGTAAAATACACACAGACATACATTTAAACAAATGGAAAATGTATGTCAAATAGTCGGATGGATTTCTGATGTCCACAAAACTGGACATGTATAAAACACACATACACAGTAATGTGCAATCATGTCACATAACATGCATAGGTAAGTAAGTTAAAAAATTGCAATCACATTCACATATACTGTCATACAAATGTCAAATGTATGCATGTGTATGTCAAACACAATGCTCAGTGCAGAGCAGAGGACACCCCTCTGAGCATCATTACAGCACATCAACAGTACATCACTGAATGCTCAGTTATTAAAGGTACATTTCTGTGTCAGTATATATCTGACTATGTGCAGAAAGACATACAGTCATAATGTGCACAACTATTTATGAAAAGTGTACACCAATGTCACTACATCCTGGGTGTGGAAATGCTACATACAACAAACATATTGTAATGTACTGTGAAAGAATGTGTAATCTGTAAAATTGTGTATAGATTAATGTCACCTTGCTGTTCCATGCAATCAGATAAGGAGGACTGCACATAGACAGAATATACCTGTATTTGATCCCACATGGCAGTTGGTGTTGCCAAATCATGACACTACCACATCATGAGAGTTGGGACATCATGACAACTGTCATCCAAAACCAAATGGAACAACATGTCTGTATGTGCACATACCTGATATGGCAAAACAGACTATCAAGGCATATGATACTGTTAGTGTTGGACTATGGACAATACAAGTTGTCTGTCAGTCATCCCTGTAAGACACATGTTTACAGCCTACCTGTTGAAGCACTATCAACAGGTTAACTGCCACAATGCATGGACAGCTGAATGTGTGTGGACTGTGAAATGTGTTAATGTGTGTCATGCACACAATGAAAACAAAGTAAATGTCAGAAGATAACAATGCATAAGCATGGCAGATACATACTATGCATGCACAAGAGTGCATATATAGTCCAAGCAATTAAATGTCAATCACCATGTTGGCAACAGAACACAACTGGAGAACACAGACAATATCTACTGACTGGAGAGACCAGGCTGATATGGATCAGACTCCTGAATAATCTCATGAGCGATCATCCTTAATGAATCCTGCATAGTCCATGCCATCTCATTGAAAAAGGTCCTCATCATGTCACTTATCTGTGTTCGGAACTCATCAGTCATGACCTCCCTGATCTCCTCCCAATAATTGTCTCTATCATGGCCATGGTGGCTTCTCCTCTGGGGTGCGGGTAGAATGTCCATATACTATACTGATACTTCACTGATTAGCAGATGGGGATATGGGACTTACATTTTGTCTCCCAACACATTGATTCTGAGAAGGGCTAGGTAGAATTATGCTAGTTTTTTTAAAAAATTGGTTACAAACATTAAAGTAATATTGTAGTAGTATAATTCGAGTATGGTGTATTTAATGGTTATGTAGGTAAAGTTACATAAATTTTGGTGCAGGAAGTCTAGGAGTTTAGTTATGAAATCACATAGTTGGCAAGTCTCTTTCATTTGGTGGGTTGTGGTTGATGTGAAAGTCAGTATCAATGATTCATAGGGATATAAGTTATATCTAGTTTGCAAGATGAGTTAATAGCTCCACTTTATTACTTTGTTTTAAAAGATTTCACAAGAAGCAATAGTAGAGTTTAATACTTGCTTCTAGTGTATGAATAGTTTTTGATTAAGCATGCTAGCTTTTCTAATATTAGTGTGAAGTCCTTGGTACCATGAGGATACAGCAACAAAGGGCTTTTCACAAAATGATTATATGTAGGGAAGTAGGAGGGATTTCTACTAATCGCATAAGTATCGGCTTCCTCTGCAATCATACTCAGACTCTGTTCTGAGAATGCCTTCTATAACTGCTTGATTGGTGATAATGCTAACAGTATACTATTTCTACTTTACTTCTACAATTTATTATTCATTGCACTGGATGCATAGAGATATGGTAAAATAATTATGTACTAAATGCAAGGTGTTGCTGGAACTAAATAATGAAAACATTAGGAGGTAAAGTGCAAAGAGGGAACACGGTGGGGCAAAGTGTTGCAGGTGCTTAGTATTGGGAAAATTAGAAAGTAGAGGTGATGGTAATTAACAACTGAGGTTGCTAAATGTTAGCACTTGCTTTCAATAAGTGCTTAATGTAGCAGATGGATTGATGGACATTGCAAGTACTTGTTGCTACCAGGTACTCATAAGGTAGGTTGATAATAAATGTAAGCATCTGCTGCAAAGGGGTTCTTGTTATTGTAACAGAAGACCACTTGCTGCCACTACAGGGTCAAAGACATAAGGAGATAGTTGGAGAAGATGGGGAAGGTGTTGTTGATACTACCGCACACGTATTTATGGGTTCCCTTCAGAATCTCAAATGGCTGAAAACCCGAATGTCATATGGTCGAGACCATATGATCGAGTTTTCAGAAGCTCGAAATTCTGAATGGAAATCTGCATACAGCACGGAACAGGAGATTTCCCTTTTCCTCACTGTAGTGCGATCTCGGAGTTGGTATACTTAAGTAGTGGGGGTGTAGGGGTGCAGGGGGGGCTTGCCCTCCTGCAGAAATGTTTTATTTTTTTGAGGGGGGGTTTGAGATTCATTTTAGAATTTTGAGCTTCTGAAAACTCGATGATATGGTCTCAACCATATGACATTCAGGTTTTTGTTTATTTATTTATTAACATTTGTTGACCGGGAGTGTCCGACTAGACGTAGGTCCATTTTCAGCGGAGGCCCGGGGAGAAAAGCTCCACAGTTAAAATATACAGACAGTCATTACGTTGGATTTATATAGTGATTAACAATTTGATTAACATAGCAATTAATTACAAACATCGTTACAGATGAAGAACATAGTACATCAGTAGAGAACTAGAATCTTTATCTGCGAAGTACATAACAGACATTAACAATTGTTACAATAAGAAGTTCCTGCTGTATTTGAAATTCTGAAGTGAATCCGTATTTATATACATACATATATATATATATATATATATATATATATATATATATATATATATATATATATCCAGAGAGAGAGTGCAAGTGTAGCCTGGGTACTACTACTCACCTCTGACCCTGCAGTCACTCTGTCCAAGGTAACATCAGTACCCACCAGCAGCTGTGGTTCACCTTCAGTGTGACTGCTACAGGGTAGCTCCCTCCCTGAAGTAACCACCTCACCAGTCCTGGCATCAAGTGTACGGACTGTCTGTGTCCTGCCCCAGACAACCAGCCCCACATGCCTGTCTCCAAGCCTGACTGCATGTAACTGCATGCATTCAAGATACTGCACTATCAAAATCATTACCTATCAGGACATCTGCAGGGATATTTTCAAACACGCCTACTTGCTTGCTTCCTTTTCCATCCTCCCAGTCAAGGTGAACCCTTGCTAAAGTACTTAGAATGGGGTCCCTTCTAAAGCTCTGACTGGAGTAGACTGCCCAAGCAAGTAGTGCTCCTTTTTAGCCATTGCAGGCTTTACAATGGTTAGGTCAGAGGCTGTGTCTCTTACGGCCTGTTTCCCATCTACTAAGATAGGATATAACCTCTTGTGGTAGTTTGGTACCCTTGTTGTCTCCAGACAACTTACCACTGGTCTTCTGTTATTCCTGCTTGCTGGCTCCCCTACCTTTTATTCCCCACCTTGCCTCCATAGATATCTATATGCTACATGGCCCCACTGTTTACATTGCCACTGAAAACCTTTCTAAGGTATCTAACATATGCTGCAGCTGTTGTAATGTGTTCAATATAGTGACACTAAGTTGACACAAGGTAACAGATTACTATCACCAGATAAATGGTGGGGTAGGGAAAACGATGCTTGTCCTGTGCATTAAATCTAGATTCATTGAAATCATTTGTTAACTGCAAGTGTCAGTTCTATTTTTTTTACTTAATTTTACTTTTAACACAATCCTTTCCTGCATTGTGGGTCCCCTGTAACACAAAAGGTAGTATACCATAACCTCTCCATAGTAGTATTCCATTTAAGTGGAAGTAAAGATGACATTGCTATGGTGATTGATAATAAAGCCATTTAAGGAATGGGTTTTGATTTAAAAAAGGGATCTGAAGTAGCCATCCCTGAAATGGCAGCATTTTTTATATCTGGTGACAAAAACTCCTTCCAACATACATCCACCATGCATTTGCACCCTTTGCATGCACCATGCAGGGGCTGCATCCCCCAAACATCCACCATGCATTTGTACCATTTACATGCACCACACAGGGACTGTATCCCTCACATCCCTGCCAGCTGAATTATTTGACTCCAGTTTCAGTACAATTCATGACCAAAGAGAAGTTCTACAATGGTTCTCTCAAAATAATTGACTTTTCATATTTTTCAGTGAAATAGTTGGGAGTATACCGGTGAAGGCAAGTACTCTTTGATGAAGCATCTGCTTCTTTTGCAAGAGGTCACTTATACCTGTACTATATAGCCTGTTATTTCTTCAGTGTGACCAATTGTTAGGGTATTGTAATTGGCGAGGGTTTGATCCTGATGCACATCAGGCATTGATAGCCCTTAGACTGTGTAGAAGCTTGAGCAAGGGGCTGGGGTCAAGGTGAAGGACTTCATGTACCCACCCATTAATGTTAAATAATTAAAAATGAAGTAATAGTGTGAACGTCTGATATAAATAACTAGAATATTAAAAAATGCTATGGCTATTTAAGGTAGTTACAAGTCATAAGTAAAAAGGGATATGAGACGATGGCTAAGATTTCTCATTGAAGGTGAAGAAGCAAGACATAGTCTGGTAACTACAAAGTTATTAGATTTATCTTAGCAGCTGTAAAAATGATTAAACTGATTTATAAAAGGAAGAATTATTAAGTACAGTAGAGTCACTGGAACATGTGACTAGGACCACATGATTTCATTGACGCCAGTCTGTCATACAGACATAAAACATTTCATGGGCTCAGAGATTATGAGAACAAAAAGTGCACAGAGCCCTTCTACACTTAGCAACTTATTTTTCTGTTTTTTTTTTTTTAAATTTAGAGAACATATTTAGCATGGTTCAAAAACAATATGTCAACAAGCTGGTCAGCACTGTGACTGCAATTCTATTTGTGATGCAACTTTGGGAACAACCAGGGGTCATCATGGAGCTATCAATGAAGTACCTAGTATCAGCTGTTGTCTGAGAAAAGTTCTGCTTGGTTTGTGTGTGTGTGTGTGTGTGTGTGTGTGTGTGCGCGCGTGTGCGTGTGTGTGCGTGTGTGCGTGCATGTGTGTGCGGATGTGTGTGTGTGCGTGTGCGTGCGCATGTGCATGCATGTGTGCATGTGTGTCTGTGTGCGTGCGCGCGCTTCTGTGCGCGTGTGTGCATGCATTGTGATGAATTACACAGACATCCCTTTGAAACATAGATACAGACATGTATGGTATGGCAGGAGTAAGCCCAGGAGTGTTTTTTGTCTGGGGACATCACAGGGTAAAACTGGAAATCATAGTTAAAAACAAACCTGCAAACAGATACAAAGGAGATGTTTACTCATGAAAGAGTAGCAGTCTGCTAAAGCATGAGCAAAATGCATGTATCTCAATGGAAAATACCTAAAATGTGTGTGTGTGTGTGTGGGGGGGGGGGGGTATGGAGTGCACCTTGTACAATGAGAAGGTAAATGGCTTAAATGTGTGTTTTTCCAGGAAGTGGTAGGGAATGTGACCTAAACATTCAGATGCCTCACTGAGGTCATATGATGGTGTTTATTCAATGTGCTATAGATATTTAAAATGATACAATATGGAGAGCTGGAGGCTAAAGTGGGTAATATTAGGATGAGACTGCAATTTATTTGTAAGCAGGTTAAGAGCAGAAGGGATACTGGTCCTAAATGGATCTTTAAATTAAAACTGAGTGTGACAGAATTCAGGGGAGAATGGGACAAATGTAAAGTTGCACCTGTGGGGACACATGAGGAATTATGCTTTTAAATATCCAGAATCTATAATTTATCCACTAGACCAGGACAAGGAAAGCAAGCTGCAGACAGAACTCATCTGACAATGAAAACCATGCCTTTGACCATTTAAAAAAAAATGAATGGTGATAATGCTAATAGGCAACCATGGTACATTAGTCAAAAAAAAAAAGATTGTCCTTTTGAATGCTTTTTATACTAATGATGAATATTCACATCTTTTGCACTAAAAGTACTAACAAACATAGCTTGCTGTATACAAAAATAGTCAAATTGTGTCTTCTCAGTTCAAAAGGTGTTTTTCAAAATAACCTTCATATTACTTTAGACATGATCATTAAGCTTTCATGGGTCCATTCTGTAATCAAAATGAAAATTAATTTCACAATAAATATCTGGACAAACAAATACATCATTTTCCTTTCAAAGTATCTGCTTAAAGAGGATATATTTCCCTATATTTACCAATTTCTCTTCTGGGGTTCTATATTTAAATGTTGGGAACAGAAAATGCAAACCACAAAATTCAGAACATATGAAGGCAAACATCCCATTTGCTAAAATAAATGCCCTGGGAAGAAGTCCATTTGCATCACCGATAAAATGCTTTCACATTTTCAACTGCCTGAATAAAGCTTGCTGTGAGCTGTTTTGCTTACAGATGACAGAGCCAGTTTCCTGTGTGTTTCTGTGCAGTCTGTGCTACACTCCATCAACATACAGATCCCATTTTTATAGTCCTGTGCTGTAAAGCCTTATAAATGTGATTTCTGCAATCCAAAGGAGAGCTGTGAAAATTGCCGGCTTGTGTGTTATTTAGTGGCATAGAAGTGGCAGACTGACACAACAAAGATTATGAATTACTGCATGAAGATGACCTTCCTTTGCCCTTATCTAAAAATAAGTGGCCCTACCACAGCTCAGTTGCATTTCCACGATTTCCAAAGGACGATTCTTTTTTCAGGAAACCAAACCGCTCATCCCAGCTAGAACTCATTAAATCACAACTCATTACCCGGATGAGATTTTAGTGGTCTGATTTATCTCCTTTCCCCAATGTTGTCTAACCTGGTTTGTTTATATAAGTTGGGGGGGGGGGGGCATTGCCCTCCTGCAACATCCAGAGAAGAAGTTTTCAATTTTTGGGAAACAGATCAATAATGTAATGTTTCTATTTTGAACTTCACATTATTCTGATAAACATTTTGTACCTGGATTTTGCTGGTCTTACAACTTCAGTCAGGAGTTCAAAAAGCCACGTTAGGAATTAGCTTGTAATGGCCCCAAAGAATAATTTTGTGGTCTGTGAAAACCAGCCTATGATACCCACTCACTGAATACAAATTGGAAATGTTATCTCCTTGCTGTTTTATGACAAGTTAATCTGCATATAATTTATCATGCAGAATTAAGATTAATAATGACAGCCTTAAAATTATATGTTTAGAAGCCCTCTGTGCTCCAATTAAAGCCTTTGATTTACAAGTGAGTGGTTAATTGGGTAAGCATTAACTGTTCCTCTTTCAAAATATTGCAGGTAATAAGAAATGAATGGCTTACATCCTGCAAATAAAAGTTTGATTCCTGTCTCCCTCCACTTGCATATTGCATGATTCTGAATAAATACTTCTGTTCAGATCAGAAATTCCTGGCTCACACCCAAAAGAAACTCATTTTAAACCCACCACCTCTCTCCACCACACATAATCCCACTCATTCTGATTGATATCTGTGAAGCTTGCATTTGCTCTTTATAAATGATAAATGTAAACAAAGTGGTGGTACAAATGGATTGTTGGATGACTGAAGGTTAATGTTGGAAATGATCTAATTAACAAGTCCCATTCTCTAGCACATGCAAATTAAATAAATATTTAAAGTATGAATTGCTTAAATCCTATAGACAGCATGGTCACAGTTCTATTGTATGGAGTTCATTAGTGTTACTGTGTGTGTGTGTGTGTGTGTGTGTGTGTGTGTGTGTGTGTGTGTGTGTGGTTTACATGTTCTCTGTTCCCATGTATTGTGTAGGTTTGTAGGTTTTCTCTGGGTACTCCACATTCCTCCCCGAAACATACTTATGGAGTTGGCTACTCTAAACTACAGACACACACACAAACACACACACACACACACACACACACACACACACACACACACACACACACACACACACACACACACATGCAGAGCATCTACACTGGCTGATGGTCAGACCTCTCAACCAATTGGGGACAAATTTCAACAGAATCAGGGACAAGTAAAGAAAAAATTAGGGACAATCAGTGACACTTTTAAAATATTACTGCTATTAACTTGAAACATTGACAGAATCAGAGCATATTAATTAATACACATTTTCTGAAGTAAAAGAAGTTCATAACTCAATTATTGTCATTATTCATTAAGTGTAATTCACCACTTTTCCTCCAAAAGTCATTAGTTTTAGGAGGGATTAAGAGGGACAGAGTTAAAATTTGAGTCAAAATCAGGGACAGTTGAGAGGTATGCCGATGGTCCTGAATCATGATTCAAATGGTTCTTAGAGTGACAGTTCATTTACCTAGTAACAGATAAATACATTAAAAATTACTACACGTATTTATAAAAAGTTTCTGATTTTTCTTCACAGAGGCCTGTTATAACAGTATTATAGTAAATGGGCTTCAGCACAAAGACATAGATTGATATTTGAGGAAAGTTTCCGAAAGATGAATGACTCACTGTCTGCTTTGTGCTGCTACTTGTCAGACATCATTTAGTGTAAGCTTCATACAAAATCATCATTTGCTTATGTCATCTTCAATTCTTCCTTTCACTTTGAAAACTTTAGTCTCTCAGTTGTATGTGCTTTTCACAAACAGGACACATTATTTTTACCTAATTTCCTTTTGATAAGTAATATAAAGTTTGTTATTTTTTCCATAATAGGAGAAAATACTTGATAGATTTTATATAGGATCATAGGAGGTTACTAGGTTATTGGCCATAAGGCCCTTATAAGCCTAGCCAAGACTTTAGCCCATGTTTAGACAAACCAGAACCTGATGCCTCTGTCCAGCAGGGACATGGGTAGAATCTCAGGGGTATATTTATGATAGATTTTACATCTGAGAGAGTGAAGCAGCAGTGTGAATGACATCACTTTAAGTAACTCACCAGATTTTAATGGTACAGACTTTGTACCCTATTCTTCCATGATTTGCAACAATAACAGAGATGGCATTATATTTGGGGGTGCAGGGGTAAATTGCCTGATTGGGAGATGGTCTTGGTCTTGCACCTAACAGAAAAACATATTTTTTTTTCAAATTTGTTAATTGCCATTTCATACTGGTTATTGGCTGATTTTGGTTTCTGAGTGTCAGTTTTCAGCCTTTGGAAGTTTTTGAACTTTTTTGGTTATTATTCCGATGTAAGCCTATCCTGATTCTGAAAAACTTTCTCTCGGTGTAAGTGAATCACTATAGTGAAGCAGGCTTATATCAGTGGACATATTCCCAAGGACATGCTCTTTCATTGTAACATACACTGGAGAAGTCACTTATATTGAGAGCAAGTCTTTGGATTCAGACCCATTACCTATGCAATAAGCACAGGCCAAGACTCTACCCTCCCACCCCAAAAAAAAAAAAAAAAAATGAAAAACTATTTTTTTTAAGTTACAATTGCTGCAGTCTCTGATGGAAATAGCTTGCATATTACTAAGCCAGACCAGGGTGGAGTCAAGGGAAGGAAGCACACTTGGATATGTATTTGCAATTTCTATTGTTGCAGGGATTGTGTGATTAAGCTTTTCTTCCTGAGAAACTTTGCCTTGACAAGTAGAAAAACTGATCTAACTACTTGCTTTTACCCAGGCCAGCAATAGGAAGATGATGTCATGTGATGGAACCAGGGACTGGGATAAATATTGTTTATAACTGTGTGTTGTGATATGTTATGCTATGCTGTGTTATAAAGAAGATGCTATCTCATCTTGTCTATGTGGTGTGTCGATCTGGAAAAGGTGCCTCCTTGAAGGTTATTTATTAATTTATCTAACCTATGACAGTTAGGCATAGTATGTCTGCAGTAAGAGATATTCACAGAATTTAAGTGTCTTGTGCCTAGATTTTTTGTACATGCATGCTATTTTATTGCCTTTTATTTTATTTCCCTGTGTGTGCCACCCTACACATATTTTAATCTGTACTTGCACTGTTTTCTTTATTATTTAAATAAATTTTACTTCTTCACCTTTAATCTTTTGTGCCTGGCATCCATTTTTTATTATATACTTGTGCACACTGTTATTTAACTAAGAAAAGGCTAATCATCTTTTTACAGTGTTGGTTAGTAAACTATGTCACACATCTTTCCACTTAGACTGCTGAGGCCTACTAGAGTAAAACAGATTAATTGGTGTATTTATATCTGGCTTAATAAAAGCAGAAGGTAATAGAAGTCCCTGGCTCTATCCCTTTTTTTGGAACAATATGACCAAGCACCACTGTCTTCCTTTTCTGGACTTATTTGCACTTTTATGCTATATTATTTAGCCTGCTGGGTATAATCTGTGCATAATTATGGTGTACTTACAATGTTATAGTTATCAATTATTGCATTAATTGTAAGTTACATTTTTTTTTAAATTAGAACTGAAGGCAGTACATAGATTTTTCTGCTTTTATACGGGGCACTTGCCAAATGAAACACAAGATGACCATTAGTATAATACAAGCATTGTGCTTGTACAAGGGAACCTTCTATTTCTTTCAAAAATCAGGAAAAAAAAAACTCATTGATGAGTAGAGGCACAGTTATCATACTGCAAGTATCTATGTCTCAGTGATTGCACACAAACCACACAACACATTTATAGGAATTTTATATATATATATATATATATATATATAAATATATATATATATACATATATATATATATATATATATATATATATATATATATATATATATATATATATATATATATATATATTAACTTTTGTAGCTTAAAATTAAATTTGTTACAGGTTATAAAATCACTTTTGGATTGGACATAAAAGATTTATTTCTTAGCTGACTTAGTCATAAGACAAGAATTATCAAACATTATGCTGACATTTTCAGTCAGAAAATATTGAGAATAACCAAAGCTAGCACCCATTTAGTATGGTTTTGTTGTTTTTTGACTCCGACTTTACAACACAGAAATTCATTTGGGCCCTTCTTTAATATGAGAGTTACAGTTTTTCAGACTGGTCGTAATATTTTATTTGTACTTTTAAAGTATTAGTCTTATTATGTAATTCTTGCATTTATTCAAAAATATGGCAGTGGCAAACAATTGTATTAATGTACTGTGTAACACTTTTTGCCAATTTCTTCTCTTTCTCTGGACTGACACTGGGAAATACTTTTCAAGGTAGGTACTGCATAACTGCATGCTATTCTCTTGCAGGAAGCCTCAGTATTTTTAGTCAGATGTTCTGAATTTTAAAATGACTTCTAGGTAAGTATGTATATGGGAGGGGGAGAAGAACCCTGCATTTCATTAGCTCCAGAATATGAAAGTTCAGATAAAAGTACTTCACTTTTATCTGAGAATTTTTGAGTATTAATCTCATACTCCTTTCATTTTATCTAATAGTTTAGTTACATCTTAGATTTTCACAGTCCTCTAAGCTAAGAATTTCAGAAATCTTTGCCCTGGCCTGTTGAAAGTACTTTGCATGTTTTCAGTGTGATTGTAGAGAAACTACCAGGTTTTATCACCGTAGTGTATCACCCACTTATGATTTGATTTTTGTAAGCCTTTGAAAGGCTGGATGTGACATTTCTGCTCGCTACTTGCTGTTTAGTCCAGGTAAAGGACCGAACCCAGATACACTAGTGCTACTATATCATTTGCCACATGTAAGAATTCTACTTCCTGCTCTTTGCCTCACTGATTTGTTGTTATGAGCAAACTTT
Source organism: Protopterus annectens (assembly GCF_019279795.1). Taxonomy (NCBI): domain Eukaryota; kingdom Metazoa; phylum Chordata; order Ceratodontiformes; family Protopteridae; genus Protopterus; species Protopterus annectens. The sequence continues at coordinate 1,004,219,376 of NC_056747.1, read as the reverse complement.
TTGAACTAGATTTACATGCAGCATTTTATGCGTGTGTGTGTGTGTGTGTGTGTGTGTGTATTATATGATTATATGTATGTGAGTGTTTGTGCCTGTATGTGAGTGAGCGTGCTTTGCATGCCTGTGTGTGTGTGTGTGTGTGTGTGTGTGTGTGTGTGTGTGTGTGTGTGTGTGTGTGTGTGTGTGTTTAGTATGATTTCTTGCACATCTTTGTAAAATGTGAAGGTCTATAACTGTCTTTCACTTTCCGTTCAGCTGTGCTCATCCAGATAAATATATTTTTATAACTTTCCCTAACTTGGGACGGTGTAAATGCCATGTTACCAGCAGGTGGCAGCATGTTACTGCAATATGTGAATAAAACTGATTGCAACCATTACAGACACTATTGTTGAAATGAATGGCATTAAAATTATGCCTTCCACGTTTACTCTTGTTATGATACCCAGTTCAAGTACAAGCAAGGGATGGTTAGGAATTTGACTGTTGAATCCCTTAGGATGCTCGAAGTCATCCAAAAGGCAACACAGTAATGAACTCCCTCTAGAGACTTAAGAGCTGGCTGTGAACGAGGAGCTGTTTCAGTGTAATTTTCCTGCTCACTTCATAATGGGGTGGGGTTGAGCCAGTTTGTTTAGGTGTATACTTTCAGCAAGTTTCCTATTGGAAGCCAAACATGATGCAGGGTACTTTTGTTTACAAGGGGGCAAGCCATTCTGAATGTTTTAGTGCCATCTGTGGAACCAGGTGACAGGCCATTGTAAAGGCCCACTGCAAAATCACCCATTGCAAGAATATGAGCATGTACACGGGTTCAGCAAAGTGAAAATCTTTCTGACGACTGCCTATATGATAGTTTTCCTATGGTATACTCTTGCCTCAAAATCAGGGAATATATGAATGATTATGAGTGTTGGCTGGATCCAGTGATTGACAGGTACGGAGGAGCAAAAAGATTTTGACATTTTATAAACAATATATATTAGGCTAGTCTGGAAACTGAACAAACGAACCAAAGGCAGTCTGGATGAATGAAGGAGCGAACAGAATTCTTTAGCGCTTTCGTCCAAATTTATTCTCTTGAACTTCTTCAAAAATATTAACCTCCCAAAAACACACCCCTTAAATACACTTATATGAAATCACGACATATGATGTCTTACATCCTTAACTCATATTAAAGGCATAAAAACATACAATAAAAACTATCACAATATAAGTAAATATACAAATAAAACACTACATATGTATTATATACAAGTGTTGTTGTGTCTTTCGACTTTTCCTGGTTAGGGGTCGCCACAGCAGAACTCCGGTCTGCTAATGATTGGCAGTAGATTTTTACATGCCGAGTTGCCAGCCCTGATGCACAACCTTCAATGAAGGTATGCCCATTCATGCATGTCTCCACACAGAAGACGCTCTAGCTGAGAATTGAACAGGACAACGTCGTACTGTGAGGCGACAATGCTACCGCAGCACCACCACCGCGGACATTATACACATCCTAACAAATTTTGTCATAAAATATTGTTCAAACTTGAATTATCTAAGTGCTAGAAAGCGCTTAATATTGATACTCATTCAGACCGGGAGCTCTGTCAGCTGCCAAACTAATTTGCCACAGAGACTCCTTACATTCTAATGCCAACTTATAGTTCCCTGTATATTCTATCTGGGGAACTAAATCTATCACTGAAAAAGTGAACTTCTTTAAACTTGTGCATTGACTAACGTGTTTGGCTAAGGCATTAGTGAAGTCTTTCTTCCTAATAGCTAATGTGTGTTCGTAAATCCTACGTTTTAAATACCTAATGGTTTTTCCAATATAAAAACAAAAACAGGAGTTACATGTGGCCACGTGCACTATGTTGGAACTCTCACAATTAATGTGATTTCTCACCCAAATGGTTTTGTTTAAATGTCTAAAGTGTGTGAAAGAAGTGTTACTGATGTACCTACATTGTTTACACTTCATACAAGAGAATGTCCCTTTAACATTGTTATCATTAACTAGAGAATTTTATATTGTCTATTGAATGTTCTAAAATGGTCTTTACATCCTTAATCTTCTTGTAGGTAAACCTAGGTTGTACACCAATGATTTGTATAAGTTCTCTGTTGCCCATAAAAACCTTCCAGTTGTGCTCAATAATATGTTGAATAACACCCATCTCATTCACAATAGGTATAGGAAATGAAATAGTAAAGGTAGTGTCATCTTTTCCTTTCTTCATACAACTAAGATTCACTACCCCCCTAATAACTGGTTTTGCAACAGACCTTCTTAGAATGTTAACCTCATTCTGTATACCTATGAGCCAAGCTTGACTGTACCCCCTTTGTTCAAAGAAGTGTTTCAGGGTCATCATCTCCTGAAGAAAAGCTTGGTCATCTGCTGTAAGTCTGCTTAGTCTAATAAATTGACCTTTGATTACCCCTGTCTTCATGTGTCTAGGGTATAAGCTATCCCTGTGTAAATACTGGTTGACAAAAACATCTTTCCTATAAATGTTACTAACAAAAGTGTTAGTGGATACATCAAAGGCCAAATGTATGTCTAAAAAGTTGATGTTTTTCCCATAACTTCCCAAAGTGAATTTTAAAAATTCAGTAGTCTGGTTTAAATCTTTAACAAAAGACTTGAAACCTTTCTTATCACCAGTCCATAAGAGAATCAGATCATCTATGTATCTCTGGTACAAAATAATGTGAGACCACTGTGGATGTGAATAAAGAAATGTCTGCTCCCACATGGCCATAACAAGGTTAGCAAAGGCTGGAGCAACCCTAGCCCCCATAGCAACCCATGATATCTGTTTATAATATTGCTGGTTAAATTAAAAAAAAATTATTATCCAGAACTATGCCCATAAGTTTACAAATTGTCTCAACTTTGGCGTGTGTAAAACCTGAAAATTCACATAAACAGTCCCTCAGGTATTCCGAGCCTATGCCCTGATTGATGCATGCATACAGTGAATCCATATCCAAAGATGCAAAATGGAAATCACTGTGAGAGAGATTACTATCCAGCCTTTGCTAACCTTGTTATGGTTATGTGGGTGGCCATGTTGATAAAATTATGCCTGAACTGTATATAAAATTAAAGAGAATAAAAACATTTCACTGCTTGTACCTGTCTATCGATATCCATAAACAACAGCAGTCTCTTCACACATATCTTTAGCTGTCATTAGAGAAGTATTTTTAATCTATATGCCTAAATATTTCATCTTATCATGTCCTCATAAATATGGGTATTGCTAAACCAATTTATGTGTGGATACATAATTTACAGGTATAGCCTTTGTTTTAGCTTCATTAATTGTATATCCTGAAAAGACTTGAAACTGTCTGAAAATGTTCCACAACACCAAGATGTCTTTTTCTGGATTCATCAGGTACAAAATAATATGATGTGCAAATAAAGACAACTTTTCTTGATTGTCATATTATATCCTTGCATGTCTGAGTCTTTTATTTTCTTTGTCAATGGCTCTAAATATAAAGTAAACAACAAAGGGGGGAAAGGACACCCTTGCCTGGTTCCTCTGTTGAAACAGAACCTATCAGAGCAGAATTCTCTCATTTTAATTATTTCCTATGATCCTTCATATATCTCTACATCAAGACCAACCAACAACGGTGGTATTTTATTGGATTCTGCTTCTCTCAGGATCATCATTGTTCTATAAATGCTGTCCAATGTTTGACTCCCTTTCACAAAACTGCTTTAATCCATCTCTATCAATGTTGGCAAAACCTTTGCTATACTTTTAACTAGTGTAAACATAAACACTTTATAGTCATGGTTTACAACTGAAACGAGTCTGTATGAGACAGATGCTTGGTGTCAAAGCCATGGCCTCAAGCTCAATGCCAAAAAGTGCATTGTCATCCCTTTTGGTAAAAACTCTGTATCCATGAACCAACACATAGGCGTTAGTCTACTAAACATGGAAAGTGTGATGAGACCTTGGGACACAGGTGGACAGTAGTCCCTTCTTTGACAATCACATCATCATAGTAGTCAGCAAATCCTTCTACGTGGCACACCTCATCACAAAAGGTTTCTCATCCAGGAAAAATTAGGTCATTGTTCCCCTCTACTAGTCACTCATTAGACCCATTATAGAGTACAACACCCCTTTTAGTATGTACCTCACAAGACATCTACAACAACTGGAAAGGTCGCAGAAATACCTCACAAAGAGGATTACTGGCCTCAAACAGATGCCCTATGCAGACCGTCTTAAAAAACTCCAGCTATACTTCATCGCATATCGCCTACTCACAGGTAATCTCTGCCTAACATACAAAGCTATGTCAAACCCAGAGCTGTTGGACATGCTCCACTTAAAGAAATCCCAATCCCTCCAAGCTACATGCTCTAGGGACCTAATCCTTGTCACCACAATAAACAGAATATGCTGGAGGGATACATTCCTGTCCCAGAGACTGCCCATACTCTAGAACAAACTACCTATCTATCTATATCAAGCAAAGCTCCTCATTAGCACTCTTCAAGAAAAATCTTGATGATTGGATGGGAGATAGGAAATTCACCCCGGGGATCACTTCTGTGGCTCTGCTCGGCAGAGGCACAGGAAAATAAGTTTTTTGGGTGTCGAAAACCAGGGTACCTTTTGGCTAGGCTTATATAGGCCCTAGGGCCAATAGCCTAGTACCTACCTATGAACCTATGAAGCTATGAAGGCTTTTTTTGCCATAAAACATGAAACCTATGTGTCTAAAAAATTGAAATAAAAATCATATATTACAAGACCGAAGTTATGATTAATAACTTGAGCATTAAACCCAATGGCAGATTTTTATGCAACTCTAAAGGGGTAGTATACGCTGCCCTGTGCACAACATGCAAAGGAGTTTGTATGGGGAAGACTAAGAGAAAGTTAAAAGATAGAGTCTATGAGCACTTTAGAGATGTTAGAAACTTTAACACGAACAATGCTTTATATAAGCACATACAAAAAAATCCTACACATGAATTTAAATTTGTAGTATTGGAAGGGGTTAAAATAGAAATGAGGGGTGGACCATGGGAGGACATATTAGAGTTCAAAGAACTTTTTTGGCAGCTTAGGCCCAATGCATCAGCTCCCCCAGATCTGAATGATTCTATTAGTATGGGTAGTCTCTGTTAAAGCTTCAGTCTTATAATATATGATTGTATTTCAATTTTGTAGACACATAGGTTTCATGTTTTATGGCAAAAAAGCCCTCATAGTGATTTATTTGTTAGTTTTAAATGTCTTGGGGTGATTAGGGGAATGGTTTTGTTTTTAATCATTCCTTAATTGTTACTTAATTATTTCACTTGTCTTTGACAATTTTATTGGTCGAGTATGTCGTGTGATTTTTATAATTCTGTATTTATATATGTGCCAAAGTTATTTTATATTCTGAAGAAGTAATTTAATATAAATGTTGATGAAAGCGCTAAATAAATCTACATTCTAGTATTGGTGGTGACTGTTTCTTTTGAGATGGATTTTGAACTTTTAACATTAAACTTGCCAGCCTCTCTTTTCTTGTTATACTGCAAAGCCTATATTTCTTAAATCTAAGAAAATACATATTTACTTTTATGTATTTAAGACATACAACAATCCCTGAAAAGACTACCCCTATATTTAAAACACCCCTGACTACACACTATGCAAAACTGCTTTACTATATACACTATGCAGTTTATATCATGAAATGTTTTATACAAATAGTATTAAGAACACAAATTTGTACCTACAGTTACTTTTCCCCCTTTAGTGTCCTTCTAAACATTAATGAGATAAAGTGGGGCTATGTACTTTACAGTCCACCCACAAGTTTTACAAAGTCAACAAAAGACCAGTCTTTTCAGCAACTTTTTCTTGCAAAGCCATATTTCACAAATGTGACTGATGCTTTATAATCTCCAATTTATTCACTATGTTAAGCTGTTGATCAGTGTGCAGACATCTTGGAAGTCCTCACCAAGGACATATTCTTGAGGAACCTCTGTATTGGTGGTTCCTGTTAGCAAGACTGTCAAATATGAACAGACAGAAGGTGCTGTTGGACAAGTACTTCTAAAGCCAGTTTAGGATGTTGGTTGCTAGCCCTATGCCAAATAGCTTGCTAAGTAGAAGATGATTGTCAACTATAATAAATGCCTTTTTCAGAACCAAGAGAACAGCACAAGTAAATTTAGTGAACTCAATATTGCAAAAAGATCTCATAAAAGAGTAAATAAATAATAGTAAGAATGCTGAATTCAGGAAAAGCCATGCTGTCTATTAGTGACACTATCATATTTTGTAAAATACTCCAATAGCTGACTGTAACTTTTGATGTTATTAGTATTATGTAAAAAGAGATATTTAATTTTATTGTCTCCTTTGATAAAGGGATCTTTTGAGCCTAAACATGTCAAAAAAGAAATGTTGCACTTGAGAAATAAAGCAGATCATTTGTGAACTACACTTATCCAAGTTGGTTACATTTTACTATGCTTTGAGGGTTACTATGACAAGTGAAAGAGGAAAATGATGAAGGAATGTAAAAAAAACAATGTGTTTGTTATGGTAATACCTACAAGAAGAGCACCAGTTTTAACAATGTGATAAATGTCAATCAACATATTGCTCATACAATCAAGCCATTTCTAAATGTGACCTGTGAATTGTTTTTCTTATATTTTAAAGGTCACTTGGAACTGATATTTTAGTGCAGTGCATGATGTCAGTAGGGAAAATATTTCAGACACTGTCAACCCACCTTGTTTTACTGGCATGGAATTCACTTTGTATAGTTTGTGCTTTAAATGCATCAGTACTATTTCAGTACAGTGTCACACCCAGGGTACCTCAAAGACATCTAAAATATTCCTTCAGGCATGAAACAGTACTGTATGCTTGTTAATAAAGTAGTATGTGGTGCAAACAAATACTTGAATAATGCATTTTAGACAACCGTATACCAGCACTGCAGCTGGCATCTAGGTGTGGTCTAAGTTAATGTCTGGTGACAATATTATTAATTCATTTCTATGTAGTATTTGTTATGTCTGAGAAGAAAATAAATACAGAGGCATTGTTAAGCAATACAGATAGCTTGACAGTAGATTGTGACAATATCACTAATTAATTTTTTTTAACTGTTATAATTGGGAACAGAAAAAATCACTGACACAATGTAGCTATACAGGTACAGTAGTGTGACAACAGAGATAGTCCCGCGTCACCCTTAGTGAAAATAAAATCACCAGAGAATAACTTAATAAAGCTACTGGGAGGAATGATCACATGAAAGTTGGGAAGCTAAAGACAATGAACTGGGAGCAGGGGAGATACGTTGAATGGACTGCACCTTGGTGTGTTGTCTCTGAAAAATGAGTCATTATTATGTATGGTAATGAAATAGGTAAAAAATACTGGGACATGAATATAGAAAAGCACCTTTCATCTGGGCCATTTATTCCAACATAAGAACTAGAAAGATGTTAATATCTTTTAAAAGTCAGCATTAATCAAGGTACTATACTGGTACTAGTTATAAAATATTTAGATAAAGAAAGAGTGAGTGATGCTTCTTATAAACCATCAAAGATGATAAAGAATAAAAAAAACATAAATTAACTTCTAGAGTATGGGAGTCCTTCAAGAATAACTAATTTATTTTGGCATTGCACATTGCTTTCAAAAAGCCTGATAAATAAAAGTGGAACAAGTACATCTTAGATAAATAATGTATTCTCTAAAATATGGAACATATGTCCTGACTGACATCATTTGGTAACATAGCTGTTGATTCAGCTACTTAAACCTGCTTGAAGTGTTAAGCAGCACTTTGTGAATGTCAGGGACGGTGCTTTATTAAGAAACTGTAAAATAGTTATTTAACTGGTCAGTTGTACTTGCTGGCAGCAATAAGTTGGTGTAAAACTTATCTCACTCCTTATAGGGTCAACATTTATTCCTCTTTATAGTTTCATAGGTATTTACTAGGCTAACAGCCACTTGGGCCTTTTTAAGCCTAGCCCTGCATCCCAAATCACTGACAAGATCTGGTACCCTTGTTAAGTATAAGCAGGGGCTTGGGAGATGATCCATTTACAAGCAGGGGCCTGGGAGATGAAACATCAACAGGCTGCCTGTGTCCATTAGAAACACAGGTGCCAAACCAGGGATGAATGTCCTGTTCCTCATCCAACTGTCCAAGTTAGATTTGAATTGGGTTAGGGAGGAACTCTGCTTCACATGGATTGGGAGCCTGTTCCAGAGAACGGATAGTCTCTGGGATACATACCTGTCTCTCCAGCAGGTTCTATTTATACCACAGGCAAGATTTAAGTCTTTAGAATAGGTAATTCTGGTGCTGTTTGTTTTGTGGATATGCAGGAGGTCCAGCAGGATGGCATCCAACAATGTCTTGTATGCCAGCTGTAGATCTCCTCTCATCAGCCTGTAGGAGACAGAATACATGGGTCGGGCTCTGAGGCAGTCTGCACAGGACATGTTTCTTATGTCCTGTATTCTTTTAGTGAGGAAACTCTGTGGATGCTCCATTTGTTGTATGTGTTTGGTTAGGAACATACCAAATGGGTCATTGTACTCAATGATAAGTCTGATGAATGCCGAATAGAGCGGAACAGTGACCTCCTTGGACTTAGATGCAATATTTTTGTTTATAAGTTGCACAACATAGAATGATTTCTTCACTACTGTAGACATGTGATGGTTAAAGGCTGTATTACTGTTAATGTGAGTGCCCATGTCCCTGAATACTGGTTCGACTGGTATGGATATATTGCCAATATGATAGTTATCAAGGGTGGATGACTTCTCAAGGGATGCTATTATGCATTTCTTGCCATTTAGTTTTAGTCTATGGCTTTGACACCAGATATTTGTCTGGGCCAGCCCTTCCTGGAAAACATTAGTGTCAGTGGGGGATTCTATGACTGCTCCTAATTTGCAATCATGTGAATATTTGGTCAGGCAGGGGCCCTTGATGCTGGCCTGGACTACAGAGAAGTAGATGCCAAAAAGCATCAGTCCCTGGACCGATCTCTGAGGGACTCCACTTGTGACTGGCCTCTTTGTAATTCTAACTAAATGGGTCCTGTCTGTGACCCAGCTGGCTAACCACCAGGTGACATAAGAGTTTATACCTAAACTCTTGAGCATGTCAACAATGCCCGAGTGGAGTATTGTGCCAAATGCCTTGGCCAGGTCAAGGTAGCTAATATGAACTGTTTCATCCTAATCTTTTGCTTTGGTAACCTTCTCAAACAAGTCCCCCAGGTTGAATAGGCATGAGCCCCTGCCCTTGATGAAACTAATCTGGGTTAGGTCCAGTTTTGTGAGGCTTTTTATGTCATTATTGATCATTTCCATGATAATTCTTTTCATGGCTTTGATTATGAGACTAGTGAGACTTATCAGTCTGTAGATTCCAGGGTGTGTAGATGGCCTGCCTTTGTGCAGAGGGATGATGGTTGCTATTTCTCCATTCTTTAGGTGCACAATGTAAGTGAATGACACATTCCCATTCACTTACACTAACTACATACTCTTTTCAGCACACAGGTAGACTGGAAATTGAAGCAGCATTCAAAGATATAGAATCTGACTGCTGCAAACCTTACCTTCCTCAAAAGCAGTCTTGACAAAATGAAAGCAACCCTGCCTCAGACCCCCTGCTGACCTGTTTCTAACTGTCCTTTTGCCTGCCTCAATGAAATTATGTGTAACATGGAATGTTTATACTCAAATGGGGAAAATGGAGAATACTGGGCCTTGTTAATGCTTTGTGTAACTAGCAGAATGTTATGGCAGTAGCAGAGTTTGACAGTTGTCACAGGAACATTTTTGACAGTTTCTGAAGACTAGAGGATTTTAAATTACATGTATGCCAGGGTTGACAACCCCTTTTAAGTATAGACCTGAGAGAAAAGCTTCAGATAAATATTACATAATATTTTTAAAAATATACAATTTTTCATAAACATTTAAACAGCTTTACTGTAGTTAATGAAAAATACATGACCTGTACATCTCATCATTTTCTGCGAATAAGAGAAAAACATTATAACTTAAACTGCTTACACCAAAGATGAGAAACAACATAAGCACAATTTTGTGGGTACTGCAGAATTATAGCATATCTACATGTAATATTAAGCCTCCCATAACATGGCTATAGTATAAGTCATGCAAGTGAAAAATCCAAAAGAGAGAGAGAAATTGTACAGTTGTGGGAGAGAGACAGAAGAGAATAGATGATAATAGAAAGGTAAGAAGGGAAGAGAGTTTGCCTGCAATATTACAGGTAGTGCAGTGGGCAGGCTGTAATGGCAAAAAAAGGGGTGCAGACGTTTGACTGCAATAAATACAACTAAAGTGCAGGTAGGGAGAAGCGAAGAATGTAGTTAAGTGAGGGTGTGTGTGTGTGTATATATATATATATATATATATATATATATATATATATATATATATATATATATATATATATATATATATATATATATATATATATATATATATATATATATATATATATATATATATTGGCACAGGAGATGATTAGGGCAAGGCTTGTAAGAGGTGACAGTATGTAGTAAAGAGGTTTAACCTGAAGTAATGCAGGAGCAATGCCACATTTTTATTAGATGTTGCTTCAGCTGTGATTTGAAAATGCTGATTCTTGATATAGATCTAATAGATAAAGGTATAGTATTCCATATTTCGCAATAGTATGCGTATATTAGTGGCTCTTTCGGTTAATTTTCTTTGTGGGGAGGAGCTGGTGCACCTTTAGCCCCCAACTCATCATCTTTAAAAAAAAAAAAAAAAAGAAATAGGAAGTTACCGCAGGGCTAAACAAAAAACAGCACGGATTTAACAACTCTATGTTTATTGTGAAGCGCTTTTCGTTTGATTAAAATAAACTTCTTCAGACAACATTTCTAAACAATCAACTGCTTAAATATTATGTTTAAACTACCCGCCCCCAAAAAAGGAAATTACATCATTCTAAAAAGTTAATTACCCTTTTAAAGGTGCAAACATACCAACATATTGTGCAAATTCATACCTACATTTTTTAAAATATATAATATACTTATTAAAACTAGTTCATTAAGATCAATAAAAATACTTAAGAAAATGCCCTGTAGAAGAAATATTCCAAAATGACTTATAAAAAATACTTAAATGAACTCTGAACAAACACATTTTTGTAAACCATTTTAGCAGCAATGCAATCCTTAAACAGAAAATTATATAAATGCATTGTATTAAAACCTGTTGTAAAAAATATATATAAATTCTGTGTGATAGTATGTTAAAGCACTATCTCTCTATTGCTTTTAATTTAAGTATGCTGTTGATCATACAATAATCATTCAACCCTGGCCAAACATAAGAATACAATAACAATTGCCACACTAATTCAGCTCTTCAAGCTGAAGTGCCCATGGACCACCCCTAACTTGCTCTTTTACCTGTTGAATGCCACAAAACATAAATTTATGATCATTATAATTATATATATATATATTAAGTTTTTTATAGCGTATATGTGCTCATACACCCTTTCTTTTAAACTTATTGTTTTGCCTATATAATAGGCTAGACAAGATTTGCACATTGCCACACACATCACTCCTTTTGAATTACAATTAACTTTATGTTGAATTTCATAACTTTTACCTTTTATTTCAAAATATTGACCCTGATATATAAACTTACAGAAATTACACATTCCACATTTTTTCATACCATTAACCTTACTATTCTTTAAATTACCACTTGCTTCTATCAAACTCTTTAAATTATTGCCTCATCTGGCAATCATTTTGACCCCTTTGTTCAACTTACTTCTAATTTGCACATCATCATCTATTGCTATCCATTTTTTTAATATTATTGTCTTAATTTCATAATTATGGACATTAAATGTTGTGATGAATGTAGCTCCATAGTCATATTCATGATTTAGTTACTGGATCATAACTTGATTCATCTGATGATTAAAGATCGGGGTAAAATGGCCATTATGTCTCTTTAAATATACCTCATCATATAATGCATACAATAAATCTTCCGGATAACCTCTGCTTATAAACATACTAATCAATTTTCTGCATTCATCAACAAAATCCTCATTCAAGCTTACCATCCTTGGTGCTCGGACAAATTGGCCTTTAACTACTGTTTTTTTTGTACGAGATAGGATGGGAGGTTGTAAAATGAAGAAAAGAGTTAGAATAAGTAGGTTTTCTGTGTATTTTAGCCAAAAATCTTTTATTTATTCTATCTTTACTAAGGTTAACATCTAAGTAATTAATTTCTTGTGCATCAATGTCATGTATAAATTGTAAATACTCAGTGGTGCTATTTATATAATTTAAAAATTCTCCCCAAACCCCCTCATTACCCTTCCATAAGATGAATATATCATCCAGGTAACAAAGATAAAGGGTAATATGCCCTACATAATTACCACTCAGAATGTGCCTTTTCTCCCATGCTGCCATAACCAGATTAGCAAATATAGTCTCACAGGGTGATCCCATCACAGCCCCTCCTTTTTATAGATAATAATTATCTCCAAATATAATAAAATTATTAGTGAGTACAATATCAAACAAATCAGAATACAAATTAATTTTAGACTGTGATACCCCTTGTTCATGCAAAATATCAGCTATTAACTGTATACCCTCCTGTTGCGGCAGTACACAAAATAGATCTCATCTGAATACTCTAGAGCATTTATTAACCTCAAAAAGTGCCAAGAATCCTTGCATATCTGGGACTCGTTTTCCAGATATTTTTTAAGCTTATTATCCAAGAACTTGGCACAAGCATACATGATGGAGTTGCAACCATCTACTATTGGTCGAAAGGGAGGATTAGACAGATCCTTGTGTATTTTAGGAGCACCAAATATAGCTGGAATTGTAGGTGAAATCATGTTTAAATAATTAAAAATATCTATAGCAATTCTGCCTTCCAAAATCATGTCATTCAACATAATGCCAATTTTCTTATATGCAATATTAAGCTGTTTATAGTAACTTTCTCATATGTATTCGTATTTAAGATATCATGCATTCTATCATTGTAATCAAAGCAATCCATAATTACAAGACCACCCCCCGTCTGATTTCATAATTCTGATTTTTTTGTTGCATTAAATATGTGAGAATATCTCTCTCCTAATTGGTTAAATTATCTCTAAAATGTTCATATTTATTTGCAAACAAATGCCTGATATCTAACTCACATATTTTTTCAAATAACAAGAGAACCAAACACCATTCCACTCTAGATTGGATACTCGTATCCCACCCATCACTGATATTGCTAGCAGGGTGTCTACCAGACACCCTGAGTGACCACCAAGCCACATTCTTACTCAGAATAAAATCACCAAAATTAACCTAAATATCTACATGCCTAATTAGAAATAAAAAACACTTTAACCGTTCCAACTTTATAAATGATCTAAAAATGTGCAACTGGACCCCCCCCCCACTAAATAACCTACCTCTTGATGAAACTGTACTATATGCTACCTTCTTAAACACCCTTAACCATCATGCCCCCTCCAGAACAACAAGAATTAAAACTAAATAAGCCCCCTGGTTAACCCCAGACACAAAATCCCTCCTCAAAAAAAGAAACAAGGCCTGGGCCAACTACCTCAACAGTAAATCCCAATTGAACAAACAAATATACGTTGAACTACGTAACAAAGTCAAAAAACTCACCAAAAACAGACAAAACATCTTACTACCAAAGGTTACAGAATAAGCACAGGAACAACCCACAAAAATTTTGGGCAGCAATTAACTCTATTCTACAACCAGGTAAAACAACTACCCCAGCCCCCAAAATAGATAACAACCAAGAAGACATCCCCACTCAATTTAATAAATACTTTACAGAAACCATCCAGACCCTTGCAGACAACCAACCCTATAACAACATCCCCACCCCTGCAAATCCACCCCCACCCCCAACTAACAATTGCCCCAAGTTCAGCTTCCACCCAGAACCAACCAACGCCATTCAAAAACTACTCCGCAAGCTCAAACCAACATCTCTAGCTGTAGATAAATTACCTGCTGAATACCTCCACCTGGCTGCAGAAGCCATATCATATCCTGTCTCCATCCTAATTAACAGCTCCATCTCAGAGTGTATAGTACCCAAGCTATGGAAAATATTACATATCATCCCTCTACATAAAGGGGGAACCTCCCTGGAACTCAATAACTACCGCCCTATAGCCATACTACCCCCTTTATCTAAAATTTTGGAGATAGTAATACACAAGCAACTAATGAAATATCTCCTAGAAAATAATCTAATAGCAGCACAACAACATGGCTTTAGACCCTTCCATAGTACCACCACCACACTAACAGAATTCACCAACATTGTCAGTACTCACAGAAACAATGGACTCTTTGTATCTGCCACCTTCCTTGACTTGTCCAAAGCATTCAATATGGTTAACCATAATAAACTCCTTCTTTCACTAGCATCTCTAAACCTTACCACCCTGCCATCTCCTGGTTCAAAAACTACCTAGAGGGAAGGAAACAAGCTGTTATGTGGCAAAACCAACTCTCCCCCTCCCTACCAGTCTTCCTAGGAGTACCCCAAGGCTCTATCCCGGGGCCACTTCTTTTTACCCTTTTCACCAATCAGCTCCCAAACAGTATTCCTAAAGCCTCAATAGTGCAATATGCAGATGATACCACCATAATATGCGCAGCCAAATCAATGGACATCCTTCACTCCCTAACACAAGAATGCTTTTCCCTAGCAGAAACTTGGATTACAAACCAAAGGCTTATTCTGAACCCAAGTAAAACAAAGCTAGTACTCTTTAGCTCCCACAGAGCCACACCTCCCACTGATTCTTTCTTCATCTCCTCCTTTAACAAGACAGCAATCACCCCCACAAATCATATCAAACTCTAAGGAGTTGAAATAGATAATCACCTTAGATTTGACCTACACATTTCTGTAACCATAAAAAAGTACATAAAAAACTTGGCCTACGGTATCGCAATATAAAATTCCTCACTGACCACTCCAAAACTACAATAGCGAGGACTCACCTACTATCCATCCAACTTTATGCCTCCCCCGTGCTTACAAATCCCCACAAATCCGACCTAAACAAACTTGATAGTTGTTATAATAAGATAGCCAAATTCGCTACAACCTCTGCCTTCAGAACACGTCACTGTGAATGCCTAAAAAAACTCAATTGGCTAGAACTACCACTACTACTTCAACTCAATCAGATATCACTAGCCCACAAAATAATACATAACTCTGAAAACACTCTAGCCCTAAAAACTTTTGTAACCATATACAACCGACAGGCCCTTGAGGTCTAGCACACAAAACCTCCTCAAAGTAACTAAATATAACAATGAAGCTGGTAAGTCTGTCTACAGCCACTGCATAGCAAAAACCTGGAACTCCCTTCCTGCCCACATAACTGACAACAAATCCCCATCACAGTTCAAGAAACTTGTTAAAACTCACATTTTGAATAATTGACTGTGCTTCTGTATTCCCCCTGGCTAATGTCCCATTAGAACACTTCACCTAACTTAAGTAACTCTGCTAAGCCAACCAATCATAGTACTGTACCCACTTAGGACTGTTAATCTATTGCTCATCCCATCTCTCCAGGAGTTAGGGAAAACTACCCCAGCAATGTTGTGCTTTCCATAAGCAACTAAAACCATGAGAAGACATATTGTAAATCAATCTGTTATCCTTCTCAACTAAAACCAGGCGAAGACATATAGTAAATCAATTTGTTATCCTTCTCAACTATAGCGAGCATCATCTGCTCTCTCAGGGCCTTATTCTATGTCTTTCTGCTTTTACTCTGATAGTAAATCTATCACAGGAATCCAAAACTTAGGAATATCTTCTAAAATTTAATATTATATTGTAGAGAATGAATGTATCCTATCTGTTAGTTAATATGTATGTCAAAGTCTCTTCTATGGATATTGTATGTCAAAAGTCTATCCCTAAAACTATGTTTTGTAAAAAATTGTTCTCTTGGAGTTTTGCTCCCCGGGCCTTCACTGAAAACAGACTTGTAATCCAGCTGGACTCTTCCGATCAAGAAATGTAAAATAAATAAAATAAATAAATAAAACCTTGCAATTCACCAAACATGATTTTTAAATTCAGCTTTCTTAAAAAGACTTTTAAATCTATAAGGACCTGGCTACATTAGAAGTACTGGATGGTACAAATGTTAAACTTTTACTCAAAAGGTTCACCATTTCTTCATCAATAGTAATGCCTGAAAAATTGTACACTTTAAAATCCTTGGCAGTATTCATAACAATAATAGGTTTTTCATCAATTCGTTCATTATGATCTGCAAAATTGCCCACATTTACATGATGTTGTTCTTCAATTAATAGTTGTTCCTCATGAAGTTGCCCCACCTCATTGTCCCCCTCTCCTCTGAGTCCTTCTGGATGGCGTGTAAAAATCTTGATTATTAACATAGCTTTGATTATTGTTATTATTATTAGTATTCTGGTTCCTGATTCTCTCTGGTCTTCCTATTGGTGGATATTGCTGGTCATAATCATCATTATTGCGGTTTAACCCTTGCTGTGACATGTTGATTGTTATTAGTCCCACTCTCATTATCACCAGCATCTCATCCTAAATTATAGAAGCCATTGCTACTAAGCTGTGGTGGCTTCAGATAGGCTTGTCCATTACTGTACTGTTGCTTATCTCTCTTAAGCCTATTGCTTTTCCTTTTTTTTCTTAATAAACTAGTTTTAATAAGTACAGTATATATTTTAACAAATGTAGGTATGAATTTGCACAATATTTTGGTATGTTTGCACCTTTAAAAGGGTAATTAACTTTTTAGAATGATGTCATTTCCTTTTTTTGGGGTGGGTAATTTAAACATAATATTTAAGCAGCTGATTGTTTAGAAATGTTGTCTGAAGAAGTTTGTTATTTTTATCAAATGAAAAGTGCTTCACAATAAACATAGAGTTGTTAAATATGTGCTGTGCTGTTATTTATTTATTATTTATTTGTAGTTGGTTTACCAGGATAGTCCATTGAGCCAAAAAGAACCAGTTTTCAATGGAGTCCTGGGGAGAAAAGCTCCAAATACAAGCAAAGATTACAGTCATGGTTTTAGGTTACATTAAGTACAAATACTATAGAATAGTAAAAAGCAATTACATTAGAAAAAACATTGTATTTTAAACTAAATAAAAAAGCATTGCATTTTAAAGTTTTTTGTTTTCAACAGTTTGTGTCATTTCGTTTTTAGCCCTCCTCTTTAAAAAAAGAACTATTGGAGAAAACTGTCTGTGTATTTGTGTGCCTAGCTTATCTTTCTGCCTGACTGCTGTGTCTATATATCTAATTCTTGGTCTGTCTGTCTGTCTGACTATCTACCTAACTAAGTGAAAATAGCAGTATGTATGTATGTATCTAATTATCTATTTATTCATTCGCCTATCTACGTATCTGTCTATATACTTATCTTTCCTAATTTATAAATACAACCCCTTAAAATGTGGTTCCTGAGTAACAGTACATTCTGCCACTTGGGCATAACTGTACAGAGAGTGAGAGAAAGAGAGAGAAAAAAATTGGCCAAGTGGAAGTCAGACATATTTTGGACTCTCAATTACACGAGCTCAAGTGTACACAGTGACTGCAGTCATTTGAACACAAATAAACAGAATATTGGTGCTGAAATGAAACGTATTAAAAGAAACCTACTCTAGGCATCAGTATGTTATAGTCAAACAAAATGAATCAGTAGTGCTTTCTTAATGAAAGGTGTAGTTATTCTATAATCATACATAAAACTGTCCGTAATTATCAAGATGATTTTGTGTTTCTACCCTTGCATTGTGACCACTCTTTTTCCTACACAGAATACATCAGAGTGGAAGAAATGCTGCACTGTCATCTCTTAGGGACATGGTTGTTATATTGGCTAAGGTCTTGTACAGTACAGGATACTGTCTTTGTGGAGTTTGTATGATTTATCTGTATTTGTGTGGTGTTACTCCCACCTTCCAAAAGTATGCTACATGTTTCCACATCATCAAAAATGGAGGGTACTGTGATTCATACTCAACCTCTCCATTTTCCAGTTGAATCTGAGAGATATGGCAACAAGTTGGACCCAAAAACTGAATGGAGTCACAGGCAGCAGCATGGACTCGAGTAGGTGCCTAGCAGGGAGGAGTTGCATAGACCAGCTAGTTTATGTGTCAGCTGCAGTGTGCACTATCCTCTAGGTATGAGAATATGGATAACAGATTGTGCACAGTGATATAAAAATTATCTCAAGGTGATTTAGACATGTTGACTAGTGTCACCAAAAAGTGGACTTGGGTATTCACCAATGGTAAATGGATTGAGGACTCTATCACTACCTATACCAGGAAAAAGGATCCACTGTAATGGTGGCAGGAGTCTATGTGCTCCAGCTGGCCAGTGTGCAACTGCCATAAAGTCCAACAGTCCTGGTTCAGCAAGCTGTTGGCTGACAGGTGTTCAGTTGCACAGAAGGATGTAAAACCAACCACACTGGGCACCTTATGTATTAAGACAACAAGGTGGAAGCAAAGTCACTTGGTTTAGAATCCAGAGTGTACTTCTCAGGGGGAGGAGAAATGGTGTGGGAATTGGGGTGAGAAACAGTCTTCTGAAGAAAGTGAGCAATATCATTGTGATTGGTCCCTACTCTGGGCCACCAATCAAGGAGACTCAATCCTCACCACTGACTCTGGTGAGGGACGGTCATTAAGAGCAAAGATGGATTCACACAGTATTTTCAGATGCAGCTCCCTGCACCAAGCACAATTTCCCTCAGGAACACACAGGGAGCACACTCCAGATCTGGGGCTGGGCTCTCTTTCTCTCTCCAGGCCCACACAAAAATCCACACTGACCACTTTGGAGCTGTGTGTCCCTGTTCCCAGCAGCTGACACACACTTGGATATTTGAGTTTTACACACACACACACACACACACACACACACACACACACACACACACACACACACACACACACACACAGCTGG
This sequence comes from Protopterus annectens, assembly GCF_019279795.1. Taxonomy (NCBI): domain Eukaryota; kingdom Metazoa; phylum Chordata; order Ceratodontiformes; family Protopteridae; genus Protopterus; species Protopterus annectens. The sequence goes on along the minus strand of NC_056747.1, from coordinate 1,004,200,228 downwards.
GAAAAGCTGGAACAGATTTACTAGCTGTGCCCCTTTCTGCCCAGACTCTGAGGTAATCACTCTGCCACCAGTCAGCTACCCCAAGGCTCTTACAAAGGGTACCCAATTATACTGTGTAAAATTAATCTAATACAAATGGTAGAGTGTGATCAAAGCAGTAGGACTTTCAAGAACAGCCACAGTGTCAATAAAACAAGCATAAGTACTCTCAAGATGCTAAACATATTCTCTAAAGGACCAGCCACAATGAAAGGTCTTAAAATCTTTAATGATAAATAATAAAACAGACAACAGGAGAATACTGAATACAATAAACAACAGAGTTTCAACAACAGAAATATCCAAATAATACAGTTGGATAGTTTCTCCCAGATGGTGAAAACAATACTAAACTATTCTCACTAAATAGCTAAAGAATTAGTGTTCCCTGGCTACTTACTAAAGCAAGGCAAGCTGATGTGTGCTGAGTGTCTTACCACAGCAAAAGCGATATGATGTTGATCTTTGTCTATGTGGATGTGTGAAATACATATCCTGTCAGAAATCTTTCCTGTCAGATTCTGTGCTGCTGCAAGAATTCCAAAGAAACCAGATGGTAGTTAAAGGATGACATCACCTCTGGTCACCTGACTCTGGTACAGTACACACACTCAGCTTTGCTAAAATCTGTGGCAGCATCTGAAAGCTATAACACAATCTCAGACTTTCCACCCTTCCAGGGTTCTCTGATAAAACACACACATTTGATCAGTTACAACAATATAAGCTAATATACATGCATACATTCTTTTTGTCCAGTAGGACCTACTGTTGATGCACTTTTAACACAAGTAACTTTACAAATATACTTTTAACTCAAACATCTGTACAAATCACTGTGATAGTCAACATAAAATTCTTTACAAAACTCCAACTAGCTATGCTGGCATATATACACATGTACTGCCCTACTCTCCTTGGCACAGATGGCACTACCTCATAACATCACAGTCATTAGTAACAGATACATAATAGTCAGACTCAATGTAAAGATAGGGCAGTATTCATAACCTGAGCCTTTTCCTCTCAGCAGGGTCATGGCAGCAAGGAAAATAGTGCATTCAAGCAGAAGTTGCAGGACCTTCTAGAAAAGCATGACAAAGTTAGTTGGTGTTGATAATGGGTGTCCGGAATACTCATATTGGGACAGACAGAATGGGGATATTTATTAATTAATTTATTTACTTACTTATTTCTCTTTTGTTGACCGGATTAGTTCTACTAGGCTAGTAGCCTCTTTTCAGGAGAGATCTGAGATGGTATTTATACAACTATTTGAGGACTGGCTAAGCTTCTGGTGTCATTCTAAGGGGATCCAGTATCTGTCTGCCTGGGATGACATGATCGACAGACCACGATGCTTTGCCAGAGATGGCCTGCACCTGTCACCCTTGGGATTCTGGATACTGGCTAAGGCTCTTGTCACCCCTATAGTGCCTTTTTTAAGCAAGTTTCAAATGACAAATTCACCACCGTAACAGGTACAATCAAGCAAAATCTGAGGGTAATGCTACTCAATGATATAAGTCTAAACCTCAAAATGCACTCACTCGAGGCACTTCTTAAAATGGAGAACATCGACATCTGTGCAGTGACAGAGACCTGGTTCAAGGCTCCAGAGAGCACCCCTGCATTACCAGCCTATAATTCATACCACACCTTTCGGCCACCTAACTTGGACCGAAACACTAAAGATGGAGGCATGTCCATATTCATTAAGGATATCCACACCTCCAGGCTAGTTGCTCAGCATAATGCATGGGAGATTATCCAAGTGCAACTAACTCTGGGCAAGACCGCAATCCAAATTGTAGCTTGCCACAGATCCCCCACCATGCCCCAGGATTCCCACTCCTCATTTCTTGATACACTGGAAAATATTAGGGTACAACCTAACACCCTAATAATGGGTGATTTCAACTACCCCACCATTAACAGGGAAAAGTACTCATGTATCAACTCTTTTGCTCAACGTTTTCTGGAATTCATAAATTCCAATGCCTTGGATCAATTTATCCACACCCCCACCAGGGGCAGCAATATCCTAGACCTGGTCATTATCAACATGGGCAACAGGTATTCGACACTAGAGGTCAATTCCTCGTTGGTCAGATCCGACCACAAGCTAATCACCCTTGACATCCACATCCCGCCCCCACCCGCCATTAGGGAAACCACCATAAAAAATTTCTCCAAAGTCAACTTCACGCTTCTTAAGACAGAAGTGGCAAACTTCACAAAACCCATGCAGATGGACAATAGAGGTACGACTGCTGAATCCTGCACAAATGCACTTTATAAGCACTTACATGAGTGCATTGATCGTGCAATCCCTAACAGAACCAAGATGCTATCCTCCAAAAAAGGAAGCCAATCTGGTGGTCCCCTGCCATAAACAAACTGTACAACAGAAGAAAGAAACTGTTGCAAAAAAAGAGTAAAATCCCATGATTGGAGGAACACCCTGGTCAGCCTCAGTAAGAAGCTGAGATCCCTCATAAAATCCTCCAAAGCTAGTTACGAAAACAAAATCACCACTGATTCTAAAGACCACCACAAAGCATTCTATAGCTATGTCAAGAATCTCAATGGCAACACTCAGATCTGCTCTGAGTTACAGCACAATGACACTAAATATACAGAACCAACTGATATTGCTGACTTCCTGGCAGATAGGTTCCATGCTAACTTTACCCCCCTCTCACCCCCTAAAGGGCCCATCACTATACCGGAAGAATGCAAAGTTCCTGTAATCACAGCTGCACAGGTAAAAACCACACTCTCCAAAGCCAAGAACACAGCATCCATGGGACCTGACAACATCCGAGTCTGCATTCTACATGAACTACAGAATGAACTGGCACCCCACCTAAGTACCATGTTCAGTCATAGCCTCACCTCAGGCTTTTTGCACACTGAATGGCGCACAGCGATGGTTATCCCACTCCACAAAGGGGGAGCCACCAGGGACCCCGGAAACTACCTCCCCATTAGCCTGACGAGCCTGGTCTGCAAGACTATGGAATGTATCATCATGGAACTTATAAACAATGACACTGGTAATCTCCAAACTCTGGACCCCACCCAGTTCAGGTTTGTAAAAGGCAGATCATGTCTCCTAAATCTGATAGACTTCTTTGAAGCGGTCACCAAAGCCATAGATGAGGGTAAGGTGGTTCACACAGCCTATCTAGATCTCGTCAAGGCTTTTGACACCATGTCCCACTCTGGAATTATAGATAAACTCACTAAACTAGGTATAATTCCCTATGTCACAAGATCGGTTGCCAACTGCCTCACTGACAGAACCCACACTGTTTAAGTAGCAGACTCCAAATCCAACTTCAGACAGTAACAAGTGGGCCCTCTCCTGTTTGGTATCTACTTCTCTGAAGTACAGGCTAACACAGAAGGTCTTTGGCTAATGAAGTTCACAGATGACTGCAAACTAGGAGCCATAATCGAAACTCTTAACGATGTGGACATCCTAGAAAAGGGCCTCACTGAGACAGATGCCTGGTGTCAAAGCCATGGCCTCAAGCTCAATGCCAAAAAGTGCATTGTCATCCCTTTTGGTAAAAACTCTGTACCCGTGAACTACCACATAGGCAGTAGTCTACTTAACACCGAAAGTGTGATAAGAGACCTTGGAACACAGGTGGACAGTAGTCTCTCCTTTGATAATCCTTTGATAATCACATCGCCACAGTAGTCAGGAAATCCTTCTACTTGGCACATCGCATCACAAAAGGCTTCTCATCCAGGAAAAAAGAGGTCATTGTTCCCCTCTACTCATCACTCATTAGACCCATTATAGAATACAACTCCCCTTTTGGTATGTACCTCACAAGGCATCTACAACAACTGGAAAGGCTGCAGAAATACCTCACAAAGAGGATTACTGGCCTCAAACAGATGCCCTACGCAGACCATCTCAAAAAACTCCAGCTTTACTCCATCGCATATCACCTACTCAGAGGCGATCTCTGCCTAACATACAAAGCTATGTCAAACCCAGAGCTGTTGGACATGCTTCACTTAAAGAAATCCCAGTCCCTCTGAGCTACATGCTCTAGGGACCAAAACCTTGTCACCACAATAAACAGAACATGCTGGAGGGATAGATTCCTGTCCCAGAGACTTCCCATACTCTGGAACAAACTACCTGTCTATATCAAACAAAGCTGCTCATTAGCACTTTTCAAGAAAAATCTTGATGATTGGATGGGAGATAGGAAATTCACCCCTGGGATCACTTCTGTGGCTCTGCTCAACAGGGGCATAGGAAAATAATTTTCTTGGGTGGCGAAAGCTAGGGTACCTTTTTGGCTAGGCTTATATAGGCCCTAGGGCCACTAGTCTAGTACCTACCTATGAACTTATGACTGCCTGGGGCCACATGGGTGATGCAACAGGAATAAAAATGGAGAGACCATGGCAAATGCCTTGATGGCAGCCAACACATGGTTCACTGTAAGAGAGAGAGAGAGAGAGAGAGAGAATCAGAAGACAATGTACAAGAGTGGTCACCATGCAACTCAAGTAGAAGGAAAGGGTAGTCGGGTAGTATCAAAGACTGCAAAGACATCCCCAGAGAAACTGTTGGCCTCTAGCAAAACAACACTGGTAGCTACAATCAGCTGCAAGCAGTGATAAGAGAATGCTCTAATGTCAATTGAGACTAGACTGAAGACCTGAACACTGACCAAGATGAAAGCACAGGACTTCTAGCACCTCAGGAATAGTTGGTGTTAAAGAAGAATAACAATAATATGAGACAAGAATCAGTAAGTTTCTGTGAAATCAAGGAAATTGATAGGTATTTGAGTGGGTTCCTACAAGGGGATGGTGGTGGTTAATGTTAACGATCAGGTCATTAGGCCTTTCTGGCTGCATGTCTTATGATCGATTACTTGTCCTATGTATGAGATTCCCTTAAAAATGGGAGTAGTAAGCACAGAAATTAGCATGTTTTGAGGGAAGTTGATAAAAAATATAAGGATGTACTTTCTGCAGAGAAAGTTACTTGCAGTGATGGTGAAGGTATAAATACTGGGTTAATGTTTTGATAGGATATACCCAAGATAATTTATTTGTAGTTGGTATCCTAAAGCCTGTTAAGAGGTGACCTGTGTCTAGCATACAAGGCATCTTCTGACTCATTACTGATAGATTTACTGCATATCAGCAAGTCATTTGGCATCAGAAACACTCAGACTAAGGATCTAAACCTCTTCTGCAACATCAACAGAATGGTTTAGAGGGATAGATATATCTCACAGAGGATACCACTGCTGCCACAGACCATATTCAAGAGCAACTTGGATCAATGAATGGGAAACAGAAAATTTACCCCAGAACTGCCCCCTGTCTAATTAATAGACACAGGCTCCCACACATGGGTCTCCTCAAATTATTTATGGTATCATCCTAGTCATTCTCATTAAGGGTGATATATAATTATCAGCTGTTGGATAGATGAAACCAATCTCTAGCAACATGGGATTGTTTACGTTGAATTCAAAAAAGTTCAAAGGCCACCAGACTATGGTATAGAAATGCTTTACTAAAGCATGTATAAATAGAGCAGTAACAAACCGGTTTCAGCTATGCAGGTTAAGCAGCCTTCATCAGTGTTAAGTTAAAAGCCATAAAAATCATTGCCGTTATATATAACCAAGTGGGAACAAAATTCATGCTCATTGGTTAATCAAAAATTTTCATTAAGCCCCGGTGGGAATAAACCACCCAACTTAATGATCCATTTCTTTTCTTTTGTATTTAATATTGAATGCCACCCAGCTTTATTTGTTCTATTCCTCACAATCCTGTCAATAATAATAAATCTAAAATTAGCATTCTTGTGTGCCATTGAATGTTTATACAAAGTGTTACTGGGTTTTTTGGTCCTAATATCACTGCAATGTTTGGATATACGTAGTCTCAAGGATCTAGAAGTTTGCCCAATATAAAAGGCTGAGCAGGTGCATGTTGCAAGATAAATCATCCAGTCAGTTCCACAATTGGCATAAAACCTGATATCATAAACAATACCTGTGTTTCTGCCGGTGAACTGTTTGGATTTCATCAACCTATGACAATGTATGCATTGTCCACAAGGGACACAACCAAAAGGTAAATCACCTGTCATAGTTCTTTGAGTGGTATCCAGGGTGCATCCAGAGCCATGTTTGAAATGATTAAAATGTGAACCAAGGGTCCTTCCTCTATGAAAGGAGAAAGAACGTCTGCCTGGAAAAACTCTGATAGCCTATTATCTGCTAGGAGGATATTCCAATGTCTTTGGACGCTATTCAATAATGTGTTGGTGTTTCTCCCATAGGTTGTTACAAACCGAATCACTGAGTCACCCCCACCCCCCTGGTGGTGAGTATATCCCCAGTTTTATAACCCCTATTTTTAAATCTCATAGTCAGGTCCTGTTTAAAATGTTCGTAAGTAGCTGGATGTGAGAGATATGCTTCATCCAAAGAAATTGAGATTTGGGAATATTCTTTGTAATATGTGGTGGGTGAATACTCGATGCATGTAGAAGGAAATTGTACTGTGGATACTTACTGTAAACCTCCGTATGTAAAGTATGATCCATGTTTCTGGTAACTAACACATCCAAAAAGATTATTTTTTGGGCATCATAGTTGACTGTGAAGTGTATTCCCCACCTATTGCTGTTCAGGTGTTCCACAAACTCCTGAAGATATTTAATGTCTGCTCTCCACATCATTCAGCAGTCATCCAGATAATGCCTCCATATATCTATTTCCTCTAAATATATGTTGTGACTGATGTCATAAATGAGATGTTCTTCAATATATGCCATAAAAGATCGGCATAAATGGGGGCAAAAGATGCCCCCATGGCCGTACCCTGGACCTGCCAATAGCATTTATTTTGATAATTTCATTGTGTAGGCTTCTTAAATGAACCTCAGAAACTTTTTCAAACATCATTAGGTTGTTATCTAACGGGGGGTTAAACACACTTGGTACATTTTCCGTTCTAGGTTGCAAGCTAGTATTATTTCCAAAAAATACCTTTAAATTTAATTTCCGTACAAACATTTTGACATCGCATAAAACCCTAGCGATGTCAAAATTAGATGACACTGCATAGGAAAAACCTTTTGATAAAAGTTCTATGGAATCTGAACAAATGTCAAAATCTGTATAATTATAAACCTGAAAGTCATTGCTCTTACTTTTCAAAATGTTCACAGTCCATTCATTATTCCTATGCTCTGCACCTATCTACCCTTCTTCCTGTTGGATGCAAACCTGTTGTGGCCTTTGCGAGTCCAACCCGTTTTCTTCCGTGGACCGGGCTTGTCGCGTGAAAAATCCTGCGGTTGATTACTGTTGCCTTCATTTTGTTGATTACTAGCCTTCTTCTTTTCACTTATCCGGTCACTCCGCCTCGGACCTTGAGGCGATACCTCAGTGTCCGTAAGTTGACTACTATCTGTATTAAGAAAATTGTCCAAGTCACTTTCTCTTACCCCTTGTGTTTCCATAACCAAAGGGTTATTGTGTGTACGTGTAGAAAAAGGAGGACCAGCATGCGTGCTTTTAATTGTAGGCGGATCAGGATAAGCGGCTCCTTTTTCATAAGCGGAAAGATCTCTTTGTATTTTCCTTCTTTTGGTGTCACCAATTTTATTAATTAAAACACTGATACTGGAAAAGATCCTGGTATAATCATACTCATAACAAGCAAAACAAGGATCTGTCTTTATCAAAGTATCAATGGTGTTTAGTTTGTCTTTTAAAGATGCCATTTGCTTAGTATATTCTTCAATCAGCAGTTCCAATAACTGAAATCCCTGCTGATCAAAGTGACGAATTAAGCGGGAATGAAATTCGGTATGTTTCAATGTACCAGATGGGTACTTCCACTGCCGGAGTCCTTTGGGAACAATCTTCAAATTTATGCATTCACGTAAATAAATTACTTCAACTTGCAATTTCTTAAATTTTAACAAATAACCATCCAGTTGTTTAAGATTGGTTACAATGTCAGAGGTGTTATCATTTACGGAGCTACCCTGTTGATTCTCCGTGACCGCGTTTCTATCTGAATGCAAGTTGATGTCAGGCACCTTACAAAAATCTTCTAAAGTAGGTAAATTGTTGGAATAACTATTGTTCTCATGTGGAACACTATTTCCAATTGGAATTGTTTGACCGTTACCTTGCCCAAGAGGTAAACTAGATGACAGAGACACATTAAGACTTGCCCCACTTCCAGGATTAGTTGGTGCATTGTTAACTGGTGCCGAAACCAAAGATGGAAGCATTTGAAAAATTGCCCCTGCTTTCGGTCGCACTACCGGCGTGCTGGAAACATTTTGGGACTCGACCTTGGTTGCCAATACTTCAACACGCTGTGTAAGCTGTTGAATTAAAGCTGTGAGATATCCGACCGCATCAACATCATGGTTAGAGGTAGCGGCAGTTGGACTTGAAGTAAACAGATCCTGTGACTGCGATTGCAAGCCACCGTTGTTTTCAGCCATAAACAAAGTTAAAATTCCCAAACTCAGAAAAAGAAAATAAAGGGAAGCTAAACAAATAACGCCAGTCAGATGGATCCAAATCTTTTACTTAGTTAGCGCTTTCATGCAAGACACTGCTTGCACTTCTTCAGACAAAGTAAAATAAAACACTTTACATTTTTATAATACTAAGTGCTTAAGCCAAACCCACAGTTAATTAGATAATTAATTGGTTTGTCCAATTAAGTCAACAATGCAGCAACCATGCAAAACTTGACTTATAAAAGTAACATCCATACAAAAATGTTCGTGTAAAAATTTCATCACAAGCAACCACTATCCAAACTTAATAGTTACTGTATTATTATAAAATATAATTCATTTTAAAATTATTGACTATCTAAATGAAATTTAAAATAAATTCATTGTATATTTATTTTATATATTTTATATTAAAATATGTAATGTCCAAAACCAAATCTAATTCCAAATATACAACTAGACAAACTATATATTATTAACAAAAATACAACAAAATATGAAATTATTAGATCTTTGAATGTATATGAAAAATGTTACAATAATATACATGTACACATTTTTTTATGTGTACATGTATATTATTGTAACATTTTTCCACTATCTCTCCAAAGCTTTAATATTAAGTAGACATTTAATAGAACATGCATCATTGATGCCCGGATAGTTATGGGCATTGGTTTTCAACTGCCCCGTTAGATAACAACCTAATGATGTTTGAAAAAATTTATTTTGATAATAAAAAACATTTTTGGTCAGAACATGTTCTGCTAGACAGATCAGAAAGGTGTCGAACCTTGGTGGATATAGTTCAGATCTGTATAACCAATATTCAAGTGTCTGTAACTCAGCTTAACGGGGAACATTGATGTACAAAGCAGCTACATTGAAAGTACATAATAATCAACCCGGTTCTAATTGCATATCTGAGATAATTTGTAAAGATTCAGTAGTATCTTGGACCCTGGAGTGAATCCATTTAAGTAAAGGTTGTAAATACTTTGTTAAGAATTGAGAAAGTGGTTCCATGATGGAACCCTTACCTGAAACAATGGGTCTTCCCAGTGGATGATTAAGATCTTTATGTATTTTGGAAGTAAATAAATAAAGGCTCACCCAGACTCTGCTACACTTTGCTGTGAGGGAAATGTTGGTTTGCTTTTTATTTGTTGTATTTTGTATTAGTCTATTGCCTTTTTATATTTTGAGTGTTGTGATTTGTTTTCTTTACCTTGTGTTTTGCTTGTGTTCTGCTTTTAACTGCATATTAAAACTTCAAAAGACCCCACAGCTCTGTCTCTTGTGTGCCAGGCAGAAATTTTTCCCCACCCCCCTACCCTGTCACTGTTGTGTTCTTAAATACCACTGTCTTTCTAGTTACCTGCCTCTTATGTTAATATGACCATATATCTCATTTCCTCTCTGCTTTCACTGGTTTGTGTGAGTAAGCACTAAATTATCATTTTGTGAAATCACCCCCCCCCTTCAACTATTTAAATATATTGGCCATTCTACTGTATTCCATAGTACCAGAATACAAAAGTGATCACCCCCTTTCAATCTATCTTGCTGTTTTAAAAATAGTGACTCTACACTAAAACTTACCTTTTTAGACAGGTAAAACTTAAGTTGCCTACTTTCACATCTAATTTCTCTAGTGCACACTGCAGTGTTTAGGATAAACCATTTTTTTTCATCTTACCTTTAAGCATCCCTGTGACTAGCACTTGCACTGATACCTGCTGGAAAGCACTAGGAAGCCTTAAACTGATACAAGAACTCAACTCTCCTTATTAATAAGGAGAAATTAATCATAGGCACTAAACAGCCTATAATTGCAAAGTACCTTGCTAAGGTAAGGGAAAACAGCTCCTGTACTTTTCAAAAAAGCACCAAACCAGGCATGTCCAAGGGTCAGCTTCAGTTGATTTCTCCTGTCCACCTGGTGAATCTGGGCATACTGGGGCAATGCAGCAATTGCCTCATGTGCACAGACAACCCTCTCCTCCTACCACCCAACACTACAACCTGTGAGAGATGCACTTACATAGCCAAACTGGAAGCAAAGCTCTCTCCACCCAAGATTGTGCTAGACAGTCAGGAGGAGAAGGTTAACACCCGCACTACACCTCAAGCAACACATAGCCCTTCTAAACTCACACCAACACCCACACATAGCAACACTAAATCTACATATGCGGAGGCCCTTAACTGTAACCTGCACAAGCAACAAGAACCTCCAAAGCTGAAATGCAAACAAACACCAATCACAACCAAAGTGTTACATAGCTCACAACACCAGTGTGCCACCCAGCAACAGACCCTAAGGCAAGACAACGTACCTAACACTTTAGTCATAGGTGACTCTATAGTCAGGCACACTGATGTCCCACTCACCAGGCTGAACAAGGAGACAATTACAGTGAGATGCCTGTTGGGTGCCAGGATCCGCCACATAACTCATGCACTCAAGTCACTCCACAACAAGTACAAATATGACTCTGTCATTGTCCATGTTGGAGTGAATGACTTGAGATGTACCTCTATGGACTACATGAAAAGAGACATGGAAGAGCTCTTGGATCATGTGGCCAGGCAGGTATGACCCTAGCCCTAAGTAGCATCCTGCCTTCACCCAGAAAGATTCCACAAGATAAGGACAAAATGATTGACTTCAACAATTGGCTAAGCTTCTGGTGTCATTCAAAGGGGATCCAGTATCTGTCTGCCTGGGACGACATGATTGACAGACCACGATGCTTTGCCAGAGATAGTCTACACCTGTCGCCCCTGGGATTCAGGTTACTGGCAAAGGCTCTTGCCATCCCTATAGTGCCTTTTTTAGGCAAAGTTCAAAGGACAAAACCACCACCGTAACAGGTACATGCATGCAAAATCTGAAGGTAATGCTACTCAATGCTAGAAGTCTAAACCTCAAACTGCACTCTCTCGAGGCACTCCTAAAAATGGAGAACATTGATATCTGTGCAGTAACTGAGACCTGGTTCAAGGCTCCAGAGAGCACTCCTGCAATACCAGGCTACAACTCTTACCACACTTTTCGGCCACCAAACCAGGATCAAAACACTAAAGGTGGAGGAGTGTCCATATTCACCAAGGATATTCACACCACCAGGTTAGTTGCCCAACACAATGTGTCTGAAATTCTTCAGGTGCAACTAACATTAGGTAAGACTGCAATCCAAATTGTAGCTTGCTACAGATCCCCCACCATGCCCCACGATTCTCACTAGACCTTTCTAAAAATACTGGAAAATATTAATAAACAACCAAACACCCTAATACTGGGTGATTTCAACTACCCTGCCATTAACTGGGAAAACTACTCGTGTGCCAACACTTTTGTCCAATGGTTCTTGGAATTCATAAATTCCAATGCCCTGAATCAACTAATCCATAGTCCCACCAGGGGCTCCAATATCCTAGACCTGGTCATTACCAACATGGAAAATTGATGCTCCACACCTATGGTCACCCCCTCGTTGGTCAGGTCAGACCATAAACTAATCACCCTTAACATCCACATCCCACCCCACCCCCCAGTAAGGAAACCTCCATAAAAAACATCTCCAAAGCCACCTTCATGCTACTCAAGTCAGAAGTTACAAACTTCATGACACCTATGCAAATGGGAACTGAAAGTTTGACTGCTGAGTCCTACACTAAGGCACTGTACGAGCACATCCACTCATGCATGAATCGTGCCATCCCAAATAGAACCAAGATGCTCTCCTCCAAAAAAAGGAAGCCAATCTGGTGGTCCCCTGCCATAAACAAACTTTACAACAAAAGGAAGAAACTGTTGTAAAAAAGAGGAAAATCCCAGGATGCAAAAAACTCCCTTACCAGCCTCAGTAAGAAGCTGAGATCCCTCATAAAATCCTCCAAAGCTAGTTATGAAAATAAAATTGCCAAAGATTCCAAAGACAACCACAAGGCATTCTATAACTATGTCAAGAATCTAAATGGCAATGCTCAGATCTGCTCTGAGCAAAAACAGAATGGCATTAAATATACTGATTCCAAGGATATTGCCAATATCCTGGCAGATCGATTCAGTGCCAACTTCACCCCCCTCTCACCCCATAAATGGCCCATCTCAATACCGAAAGATTGCTGAATTCCGGTAATAACGGCCACACAGGTAAAAAACATACTCTCCAAAGCTAAGAATACAGCATCCATGGGACCAGATGACATCCTGGGCTGTGTACTACATGAACTACAAAATGAATTGGCACCTCACCTAAGTGTCATGTTTAATCATTCCCTCACCTCAGGCTTCATGCCCACTGAGTGGTGCACAGCTATAGCTATCCCACTCCACAAGGGGGGATCCACCTTGGATCCCAGGAACTACCGCCCCATCAATCTGATGAGCCTGATCTGAAAGGCCATGGAACATATTATCATGGAACTTATAAACAAAGACATTAGCAACCTTAAAACACTAGACCCCACCCAGTTTGGGTTTGTGAAGGGCCAATCTTGTCTGCTGAACCTGATTGACTTATTCGAATCAGTCTCCAGAGCCATGGATGAGGGTAAGACAGTCCACACAGCCTATCTGGACCTCGCCAATGCCTTTGACACCATCCCCCACTCTGGAATCATAGATAAACTTACTAAGCTGGGCATTAGTCCCTACGTCACTCGATGGGTTGCCAACTGGCTTACTGACAGAACCCACACTGTAAAAGTAGCTGACTCCAAATCCAGCTCCAGACAAGTGACAAGTGGAGTACCTCAGGGTTCAGTCCTGGGATTTCTCTTGTTTGGCATCTACTTCTCTAAAGTACAGGCCAACACTAAGGGACTCTGGCTAACAAAGTTCGCAGATGACTGCAAACTGGGAGCCATTATTGAATCCCCAAATGATGTTGATACTCTACGAAAGGGCCTTACAGAAACAGATGCTTGGTGCCAGAGCCATGGGCTCAAGCTGAATGCCAAGAAATGTATAGTTATCCCCTTTGGGAAAAAACATGTACCCATGAATTACCACATAGGTGGCAGTACACTAAACACTGAAAGTGTGATAAGAGACTTAGGGACACAGTTGGACAGTGGTCTCACCTTCAATAACCACATCGCCACAACAGTCAGGAAATCCTTCTATGTGGTACACCTCATCACTAAGGGCTTTTCATCCAGAAAAAAGGAGGTCATTGTCCCACTGTACTCATCCCTCATTAGACCCATTATAGAATACAGTGCCCCATTTTGTATGTACCTCTCAAGATATCTGCAACAATTGGAAAGGCTGCAGAAATACCTCATTAAAAGAATCACAGGCCTAAAGCAGATGCCCTATGCTGACTGCCTTAAAAAAACTCCAGCTATACTCTGTCACATATCGTCTACTTTGAGGCGATCTCTGCTTAACATACAAGGCCATGTCAAACCCAGAGCTATTGGACATGCTGCACTTAAAGAAATCCCAATCATTCAGAGCCACACGCTCCAGGGATCTAAACCTTGTCATCACAATAAACAAAACATGCTGGAGGGATAGGTTCCTGACCCAGAGACTCCCCAGACTCTGGAATAGACTGCCCATACATGTCAAGCAGAACACCTCTTTGGCCATCTTCAAAAGGAACCTTGATGACTAGATGGGAGAAAGGAAATTCACCCCAGGGATCATGTCAGCCACCCTGCTAGACAAGGACCTAGGGAAGTAAATAGTGTGGGAAGAAATAGCCAGGGAATTGTTATAGCTGGGCTTGTATAGGCCCTAGGGCTGATAGCCTAGTACCAACCTATGAACCTATATTGGCTCCTGGGATCATATACTGTCAAATGATATAATATTGAATCAGATATGATGCCTCCTCCTTAGAAGACAAAATAAATTCATCAATTTGTTTCTTAAAACTAGGACTGGGGTCTAAAGGCATATGTATATAGTACAGCCCATCATTCAGTTGCTTTTCTGCTTCAGCATTATATTGCACCCAGTCCATGACAACCACCTCTCCTCCCTTGTCCACAGGTAGAATCACCAATTTTTTTATTATTTTCCAATTCCTGTAATGTCTGATGTTCGATCTTTGAGAGGTTGTTGGGCTTAATGCCAGATTCCCTGAAATGAAGATGTAGATCTTTGAAAATGCTTGTTTGGAACATCTGGACATTCTGATGCATGGGGGGGGGGGGGGGGGCATAAAGTTGGATTTGTGGTATTTAAACACATCATCCTCTCTGGAGTTGTCAAATGATTGGAAATGCAATTTAAAATTTAGCAGTCGGCAAAAGGATGTAACATCCTGTGCAAGAAAGTCCTCAGAAACAAAGAAGCCAGGTACAAAATTTAACCCTTTATTTAACAATTGAATATGAATTTGTGACAAGGATTCTGATGAAATATTTAACACATTATTGCTTCCAATTATTTCTATATCATGAGTTTGAGTAAGCCCTCTATGCTGTCTACCCTTGGTGTGTTTTCTCCCTGCCCTCCTTGTCCGACCCCTAAAGGGATTTGTGAATTACTACGTTTGGATAAAGGAGAATCTGTGGTATGCTGTATATCTAGGTCTGTGGCTGAAGATGAATCATCCCCAGATGTCCCATTAAGAGATAATGTGGACTTCTTAAGAATGGACCTGGGCCGTTTACACTTAAGAGTTCTCTTATTCCCTTTCTGAAATTTGACATGTTTGTCTGTGCTGAAGGGATTACCCCTATCATAGCCCCCATATCTCTTTGAAACTTATGCATTTTCCTCTCCCTAAGTTGTTGTTCTAAGTTGAGTAAGTCTTGACTCAATTTGTTTAAACATGTAGTATAGGAAGGTTAACCTTCAAATTTCTTTGTTTCCTCACACATCCTGGCTACCTCTGATATACTCATATCAGTGGAGCGATCGATCATAATAAGTGGCCAATACCTCCACAAACCCCATGGAGGCTTTTTGTTAGGTTGTGGCCCATTGTTTGGCCAATTCTGCATCTATGTTCACTACCAGAAGTTGGGTACGCATTGTGAGGCCTCTGGGTGAGATTCCCTTGGTTAAATAAGCCTTGAAAAGTCTGAGGTGCCAGACATTGGTCCATAAGGACCTCATGCATTTAGTCAATTTTTGAAAATGGGAGATACATATATTCTTGGGTTCCAGTGAGTCCAACCCAGTGTTCATGTTATTAGTGGGCCCCAAACCAAAAATGCCCTGGTCATCCTTGTCTACTGATAAACCATGTAAAACCTTAGTTAAATCCATTTGGTGATAACCTAATCACTCATGAGTTGCAATATATATGTGTGACTGTGATCTTGTTAAACACAATGAGTGCAAAAAATAATAATAGATAATCCAAAAGGGGAAAAATTGAATGAGCTCAGATATATATGTAAAACCATGATCAAAATATATCAAATAATAATCCACTGGTATTCATAGACCATACCAAACTATAGCAGCCCTAAACTCAAATCCAAGGGAATAACAACAGCCAAAGCATATATCTGAGCAATGCCCAAATCCAAAAAATTTATCAGCAATGCTACATTCGGTACTATTCCAATAGTGAATTCATATCCATTCATGATGTAATCACAAACAAAAACCAATTCTAGGAAATGAACAATAATAGCCCTTGCCAAACTTCACCTTGAAGATATATTTCATTGTGTTAGAAAAACACCTGTGTGCAATGCTACATTCCCTTGTATAAAACTATGATTCTACGTGAATTGAATAGTGTCAGGTTTGCTATAAAAACCGTGGATATATCATCATGACAACAATATCCATGAGCCCATGCAAGGATTCCCCTATCTAAGAATCAAAAAGACAAAACCACCCTTAATTATAATGGTACCCTAAATATTGTCTTATTGACCATACCGTCAGAAATATAAAACTGCAACTACTACAAAGGAAGCTTCCAAACAAGCCAATATATGTCCTGTTCACATATAACTTATATATATATATATATATATATATATATATATATATATATATATATATATATATATGGGTCTACTTCTATTCGCTGACAGACCATTTTGGTCGACAGCTCATTTCATTGACAAATATTCTAGGTGGGGGGCTGTGCCCCCCACACCCCCTCAACTATATATAACAACTCCACAGTCGCACAACAGTGGGGAGGGGGGCAAATCCCAGGTTTTTGCCCTGAATACTTTTGTCAATGAAATGAGCTGTCAACCAAATGGGTTTCAGTGAAATGGTCTGTCAGCGAATAGAAGTAGACCCATATATATGTATATATATATATATATATATATATATATATATATATATATATATATATATACATAAAACTATCCACACAGCAATAATGGCTGACGACCATAATAGGGTTCACAAACAAAAACCCCTTTGTTAGTTGGATTACCCTTAAATAAAGGTCTCGAAACTAACAAACAAATAAATGTCCTATTTTGTGTAAAGCTTACAGATATATGAGTTTCACACAACAAAAATGGCTGGCCACAATATTAAATATTGTAAACATAACCACTCAGCTAATTGGCTTGCCCCTGCTAAATGATCAGCTGGGTAAAAAAAAAACTTTCCTATAGCATTAGTCACAAATTGGAATGTGCCGTACATACAATGATGCAAACATAGGTCAATAAATTAGTCCGTTATCAAGTTCTGTTGATTCGACCAGAAAGACATGCAAAAGTTCACCCAAAGTCAAAAGCTATGTTGAGATCCTACGAGGAATCCATTAGGGGTAATATATAATTATTAGCTGTTGGATAGATAAGGCCAATCTCTAACAAAATGGGATAGTTTAAGTTGAGCAAAAAAATGGGAAACTGGCTAGGCTTAAAATGGCCTGCAAGGGCAGTTAGCCTTGTACTTACTTATGAACCTATGAACCTGTAGGAATGGCAACATCTCAAAACATGCATAAAGTCTATAGAACAGATATTTGTGGTGGTGAAAATAAGGTATGTATGGAAAGATAGTTGCAGTATTCAGAAGACCAGAAAGAACTGAGAAATAAAAGAACAGTCATAATAGCAAAGAATAAGGTGCCAGAGAAACTCTGCTAGCTTTTGGGAAATGGCTGAAACAGATGGCACACTTTTGCAGCTTACAAGACAATGTCAAAAAGTTGCCATTCATAAAGGATGCCTGCAGCAGTCTGCATGCAGGTCCAGATTGCAATGATGGCAGATGGAAGGAGTACTTCAAGAAACTTCTCTAGGAAGAAAACTCCACAGAATCCTATTATGAAAGTGAAACAAGAACCCACCACAGAAAAAGTACAAAGTGCACTAAGGAAAATTAAGTCTGGTAAAGTGGCAGGCTTATATGATGTCACAGCAGATATGATCAATATGTTGGATGTATTAAGGAGCAAACAGATTCTGAGGGTAAACATCATTTTATTGAGATAGGTGTATTGTAGATGACTGCAGCATAAGCATTATAGTACCAGTGTACTTCAACAAAGGATCATTTACAACTGTGGGCAGTACAGAGTTAAGAAGCTCCTGTCCCATTGAAAGACAGTGTTGGAAACAGATAGAGTAGTAGAGACAGTAAAATGGGAGATATGCAGTTCAGATTCAAGTCAGGATGTAATACAACCAACATGATGTTTGAAGTGAAACAGATAGTAGAGAAGAAACTGGAAATGGGGATTTCTAGACGTGGAGAAATTGTATGACAAGGTCCCAAGATAGCTGATTTGAGCACTCCTGTGATGGTTCAAAGTCCAGAAAATGTTGGTAGAATTAGTGAAAACTATGAATAAACATCCAATGTCACAAGTACAAACAGCGTTCAGACGCACATGAGTCTACCAGTGGAGTGGGTGTGCATTAGGGTTCATCTGTGAGCCCACTCCTCTTCATACTGGTGATAGATTACATCAGCAAACAGGTCATAGGGGAAAGATCACAAAACGATCACAAAACCTGCTGTATGCCAATGATATAGTACTACAAACAGATTCTGAGCAGAAGCTTCATTGAATGAGAAATGACTGGAATGAAAAACTGAAGGCAAATGGGATGAAATACAGTACAGACAAGGCAGGGGTCATGGCAGCAAACTGGAAAAATCAAAAGAAGATGAACACTGAAATAAGATGGAAAACAATGTACCAGGTTAACAGCTACAAGTATCTGGTAGGTGTGATTTGGGAGAATGGAAATCTGAATGAGGAGATCAAAGCCAGAATTGGAGGGGCTGAAACCAAGTGGCACAAAGTGTCAAGGATAGTGTGTGTGTTAGAAGAACACCAAAGGAACTGAAAAGTAAGGTGTACAAAACAATGATGCAACCAGTGCTTTTGTACAGCACAGAAACCTGGGCAGAGATGATAGAGTTTGAAGTGATGTATATGAAGTGCCTGAGACAGGTGGTAGAATAAACACTGTGGTACAGATGAAGAAATCAGGACATCAGAGATGAAGCTAAAGTGACTCCAGCTGCAGAGATGATCAAGAACAGATTCCAGCGGTTCAGTCTTATGTTACTTACCCACATGTTTTCAGACCCATACAGAGGTATTCTTCCTTTTTAACTTCTCAGTTCATAACTAACACACTCATCTCTATAACCATCTCAAGCTTTTATGTTGCTTTACCGGTCACTTACCTAGTGATACGTCTCTCTAATGCCTCTATTATCTGTACCTTTAATTCCACTGTACTACCCTTAACACGTGTATGATAGTATTATTAGTACCGTCCTCACAATACCTTTCTTCATCTGTTATGGGAATTAGAAATCACCATGATCTACGAATGTATCCGTGTTTGTATATAAGTATATATGTATATATATATATATATATATATATATATATATATATATATATATATATATATACACACACACACACACACACACATAAGAATTGAACTGTAAATTTTAACTGTTAATGTAAATATCTTACTGTTGCAGTATTGTACATATTATCTGATAGAGCTTTTCTCTCTGTGTCTCTGCTGAAAAGGGGTTCTTTTTGTATGACTCAGTCGAACTCTTGTGGTAAACCAAATGAAAAGAAATAAATATGCAAGAAAGTAGAAAACAATTTGCTAAAACAGACTTGGGACACACAGGAAGGAAGCAACAGGAGAGGACATCCAGCCAAGAGATGGATACATTGTGTTGGAGAAGACCTGTAACAGCTGAATACGATAGTCAAAGAAGGTAAAAGAGCAATATTGAAATGAGAAAGGTGATGACAGCTGACACAGCATGTCGACTCTGCTTAAAAATAGTAAAAGAAAATTGATGATAACAACATTGGTCTTGGTAATTATGGCTAGAGGATTAAATGTGTTAATAGAAGCCATGGAGGCTTCTGTAAGCTAATCTATCAAACTATTATTCAAAACAAGGAGTGTTTAGACCTGTACTCTTTACGCAGTATTTTGCCCCTACCAGTGCCTTTTTGGCAGGTGCAAAAAATAAGTGATACAACAGCCTTATTTTAAGCACGATCACAGATGAGTATAAAAAAAAAAAAAAACAAAAAAAAAAACAAACAAAAAAAAAAGTTCATGTGCCCATTTTGTCTTTCCTATATGCTAAGTATCCAGGTATGATAGTTTCCCTGCCTGAGCTGAATGGCTTTAGTCATGTCTCAGTCACTACTGTAATGTAAAGATGCAGTCCCAGTGCCTTACAACAAAACATTAAAACCTCAAAAAAAATCAGGTGTCAGGTTGGTCATAGCTTTTAAAAATTTTAAATAAATGTGATTGTGCAGCCTAATCTCACAGTTGGGAGTTTCCTGGTCTCTGATCCAATGGCCAAATACTCTTCTTTCAATAAGGCTCCATGAATGAAATTCTGTAATATTATTTCTTATGGTCTCACCACTGAGATGAATGCATCACATCTGGCCGTCACAAACAAGTATTCCCTTACACTTCTCCACACAACAGCAGCTAAATACCACATGTAGTTTACCTAAGTAACTATATACCAGAAATTATGGAATGTTATTTTTTATAGTCTCAGCACTGAGATGAGTGCATAATATCTGACCGTTTTTCAGACCATTGTTTGGAAGCTAAAATTACAAAAATGTTAATATGAAGTTTTGGAGAGAAACTATTGGAAACTGTTAAAGATAAATTTGTTTTATTTGGTGAACATAGTCACATAACCTGGGAAGTTTTTAATATGGACTTCCCAAACATGTATAGTTATTTCTTCAGTTGTTTCTAATTGAATATGTTTACTGTATTTTAGCACTATGCATACATGTATTTTTGCAGCCCAAATGAAGATCTCACTCTTGTTCCAAATGAAGATATCACACTTGTTTTGCAAAATTTCTTTCTGCATCCCATCTAACAGGTAACTACCTCTCCTCCCTCATACATAATCTAACAAAACATTTGGCTTGTACTGGATATCTTTAAACCACTATGCCACAATCTACCTCCAATGCAAACTAACAACTGATATTCAGAATATCTGTTTTAAAACAAATCCTACCACACTCTTAAACAAATCTTTAACTGACAATGGTAAGAAATGGCAGGGTATACAGTTGGCTTGGATAACATTACTTTTTGAAGGTGGGAACATGCTACTATGCTACACCATTATGTTTCTACCAAACTTAAGTGGGCTATTAAATAATGATTGTTATTGATTGAATACTCATGTGGTGTTGTTTTCTAGTTTTCATTTGTAGACAATGTCATATATCAGTGTCACTGACATAACCGTGACTAAGTAGTTAAATATATAATAAGACAGAACTGAACTGATGTTAGTGTAGAATCATTTATATTACTCACAACATGAGGTTTAGAAAACAAGGGCTAAATCAATTGTGTCTTGCAGAGACTGTATAGACACATACTATGCAGTCGTTACATTTTCAGACAGCAGGACATCCTAGATTACAGAATTAACATAGTGCATTCTAAATCCAAATCTTTAAGGTATTGATTTTTACAAAATCATTGAAATTTTTCTGAACTGTTCTGAACAGCATTGTGACAACTTTTTTTTTTTTATATTGAATAAAAAGCTAATGCTTTTACTGCTAAGTATAATCTAGGCAAACATGACTACATTTATGCTTGTACTATAATCATCTGTCATGAAAATAACCAGTCTTGCAGACTGTCATAATAAAAAAATGTTGTTGCGCAATCTTGTAAGGATATGCTAATACAAGGTAAGCTAAAAAAACAAAGCTTACAGGATTTGTTTTGTCTGCCTTGCTGGCACATATTAGCAGTCACACCAGACCTGAGGACATAACCAGACACAATTTATCAAATGAAAATCTTTTCATACTTAGCTCTGATGTGAATCTTTTAGTGCAGTCCCTTCTTTGGAATCTGTTTACTTTAGATTTAAATTGCACAGAGAACTAGTTTTCAAAAAGCATGTACAATGTTAGTTATCTGATCTAGCATCTCCTTTCACAATTAAATAATAGTTTATCCTTACATTATTCTATCCCAATCACAATCGATTAGACCATTTGCACCTTAATTCTGTTTGCGTTTTATAACTGTTGTGTATGTTTGCCCCACTCCTAGCATTGCCTAACTATTGTATACATATGTCCTGCTCCTTTAGATTATAGTGTACTTTGTCAATGGCAAAAAGAACGTCTTGTGGTATCTGGACTTATTTACATAACTTAAATCAGGATGGTAACCCCCAATTAAGAATTTTGCCTACACAGAACCCAGGCTTCTATGCATGCATGTTCTTTACTTAATACATTTGGCTAATAGGTGCATATTTCTTTATTAAAATGAAACCTTCAACAGTGCTGTTCCTTTATTGCATGGTATTGCATTCACATCTACAGCCTTGAGAGGTATACAGCCTGGACGGGCATGCTTTCTACACCTCTCTGAAATACTACCTGTGCAGATAGCTTCTGCCTGATAGCTCATTTATGGGGTGTATATTATTTTGTGGAAAACTACTTAAAGCAAATGACTGTTCATTGAACACAATGCATTGAACAGCTATTCACATCAGCTTACATTTTTCATAGAGAAGAGAATTACTTGTCCACCACAGCAACCACACACAATGCATTATTTCAAACCCATCAAGGAGGGGGGATATATCCATCACACCCCCTCAATGTGGGGGCTGCACCCTCTATGCCTCCCTACTTACATATACCAAGTCTGAGACTGTAGTACAGTGGGGAAAAGGACACATTTCTAATGATGGCCAACTAACTCCCTTCCCTTTGTAAAATGTTCACTAATGTGAACGTTCAATGAATGGCTGTTCAATGCATTGTGTTCGATGAACAGCATTTGCTGGAAGTAGTTTTCGACAAAATATTATAAATCCCATTTATAGTGCTGCAGTACACTGACAAACTCACCAAAGTGGTTATGCTTAAATGCAGTCTCACTAATGAGTGCCCTGCATTCAGAAAAAATGATTAAGCGGTTAAAATGCATTGAAACACATTTAACTGTGAAGTTAAAGCAAACTGCTTTATACACATTTTAAATATGTTTCAGTTGCTTTTCTGAGTCACTCAGGTCTTGGCAGAGATTAACAGCCATCAGTAATGTGGCATTTTACATATGATAAGCAGCATTCGTGGCATAAGTAATATAGTGATGTATAGAAAGCCCTCTTAGAGGCTCAGTGGCTCACTTTAGATAGTTAGCTCAGTTGTGTTCCATTACGAGATTGATAATGCCCAGCAAAAATGACTTACAGCCAACAGTTGGATAATATTCATCATTATGATCACTGCTGCAGTAGCCTTAACTATATAGGTTATATTCTGCATAGGATATGAAAGCCTGTCAGCTTCCAAACCTTCAAGGCACCTTCCATGCTCCAAAACCATTAATCAGCTTGAGCTAAGCTGACTAAAAGTCAGATTTGGGTGCCAAACCCTTCAGAGTTTTCCTGCTGCCAAGAAGAATACTCCTCAAAGGCCTTTTAAGGATTGAAGTTGGCTAACGTTATTCCATTACTAGAAAAACAAGTTCCCTTCAGGGAAGAAACCTTCCACTTTACTTTTTATTATAGAACATTCACTTTTAAGTTAGTAAAATGTGTTTTTGACTGTTGTGATTTTATGCACGTTTAAACAGGTGCGCACATTTTTACTTTTGTGGTAAAAAGTTATTAAATGTCATTTAAAACTGCGGAGAAATGTGTTTATTTTACTTTTGGGTTATGGGTAAATGTTTTAAAGTGCTTTTACTGGGAAAAAGTTGCTCTTTTGCAACTTACCTATTTTACTAATCATTGCTGCTAAGCTTCTCCAGGAATCATTCAAGCACCATTTTTGGCTTGACAAGCCAGAAAAAGAAAAAGACTGTGAAGCAGAACTTTGTCACCACAGCAGACTGGTAATTTGCCTTAGCCATAGGTGGGTGACTGTGCTGTGGCCAAAGCTGGTTCCTCAGGTCACTCATCCTTTTCTTAGGATTGCTCTAGTGTAGTCCCTATAGCCACCATGGACAAAGGGTTAGACATGTCCTCTGTGACTGTTTATTTTACTTTTTGTTAAGTTAGATGAAGGAGCAGAGAACTCTTTGGAAACTTACAGAAGGGAGTCCCCATAGCGAGCAAGGGACAGTCACTCTTGTCAGCCTTGTGAGAAGGGTCAGGAAAAGTGCATCTACTTGGTCAGAATGTTGTACCCATCCCTGGGGAAGTTGTCATTGGCAATTCTGGGTTTGTTTCTTCATCAATTCTTGTCAAAATGAAAGAGAAAACTAAACATTTGTCTTCTCTTGTAGTAATTACATTTTACAGGAGTAGTTTATTGGGTTTAGCTCAAGGGCTAGTGCAGGCTCTTAACTTTTCTTATAAAGCTGTTTCTGGTAAGAAAAAAAAGGGATTCCTTTTTTCCTTGAAGGTTCAAGAGTTTGAACCTGTAGAGGAATGTGAAAGGACAAATGCATTCTTTTCTCCTCAGGTTTATTATTCAGATTCTAAGGAGAGTGTGGTATCTGATCCTCACTGTGAAAGACTCTCTTTGTCTGATTTTTTTTTCCAGGACAAATCAACATTTTCAGAGGCAAAACAGTCTAGTTCCTCAATCCCTCAGAAAATATTATGATTTGTTACAACTGGAATTCCCAGGACCTTCCTCTATACTTCCAGTTCTATATACCATAGAGGATGTTTTTGTCACAGACTGCAATTTCCCTGACAGTCAACCTGCTACCCCTAAAAAAGTAGATAAATTGGGGGTGAGAGGATGACATAACGGTTAAGGTGTTTACCTTAAAGACACAAGGTGCAGGGTTTGATTCTCACATGGGGTAACTGGCTAGGCTTCAAAAGGGCAGTTAGCCTAGTACTAACCTATGAAGTTCATCAATTTTTTTTTTTATTTTTATATATTAATTCCAGGCCTGGCCCTGTAACTATTGCTTTAGTACATTCAGCAGCCACTGCTAAACATTTTATTAATTCTAATCCCTTTTATTCTGGATGGGAAGACTTTTAACAAGTTTGGGGAAAAAGTGTATGCTTCTGCAACTTTAATTTTCAGAATTCTCAGTCATCATGCTCATATGTTGAAGTTTATCCTGGCTACTTGTGAAAGTAGGAGGAATATTTGGGCATCAGTTTCCTTTTGTGAGGAGAAATTGCTTTGCGTAATTTGGTTTCTTCCATGTCCCAAGTCAGTACTCATTTAAAATGTGTCTATGACTCTGTGGGTACTTCTTCCAGTGCTGCTGTCACTGGAACTTTTTTGAGGAGGCTTGCCTGGATATGTTCTCAGTACCTACCCCCTAGAGGATGTCAAGAATGAAATTATTAATTTTCCTTTGGTCAGTGATCTAGTTTTTAGGCTTCCTGCTTGCAGACATCATCAAAAAGTATGATGAGAGGGGAATGCTGATTCAAGGTATATCAAAGATTTTTTTAGCGCTTCTCTAAGTTTTCCAAGGGGGTTCTCTGCACCCTCATCTAACTTTAGCAAAAAAGCAAAATAAACAGTTCCAGCAAAATGCTGGTAAGCAGTCATTTAAAAACCAATGGCAGAAAGGTTCCAAAAAATAAAAAGTGGTAACCCTACAGAACTAAGGAGAGACCAATAAATCAGAATGACTCTATCAGGGACCTTGCCCCCCCTCCACATCCTGGCAGTCCCTTAATCCTCCCAAAATGTCTCAAACTCCATTTCTCTCTTCATCAATAGACTGTTTTATTTTTCATATCGGTCCTGAATATGATCCATCTAGGTACACATGGTAGTGGGAGGCTATCCCTACCTCTCAGGGGATTCCTCCTCATCTATCAGACCAAACTGATTTTTTTTCTCCTATCTTGCAACACATGCTAATTTCAGGTGTCTCCTAAGGTTTTGTGTGTCTAGATCCCACTATCATTTCTCTGCCTTACCCTTTAAGCTATTCACTGCTCTAAGAGTGTTAACAAAGTGTCTAGCTCCTGTGAGAGTCCACTGTAGACTACAGGGCATCCACATTTTTCCTTATGCATAGAACTTGCTAATGTTTGCATAGTCTTTTTTAAAGTATCAGGAATTGTTCTCACTCTCTCTTGGGTAAGGGATCTCCTACATAAACTATGATTCCAAGATAACTCCTTTTCACTAGATTGTTTTCCCAAGGTGCCTGCTGGATATCTCAGTATAAAGAGCTTTTCCAACACATAAAAAAATAGATCTATATTTAGATCTCTTTCTGGAGTTTTTCACTCAGATTTCTGTCTCATAAAGAAATTCCTCATGAGTCTGGGTCTCATGGCATTTATGAGTCTCATGGTACCTTTTGTAATATTCCACATTGAGAAAGATGGAGGGGTATCTGAAATCACTATGGTCCCAATGACTTTTCAAATACCAGTCTTAGGATCTGTAAAAAGGGAGATCATGTGGTGGAGCCTTCAAATTTGTCAGAAACCAGGTCTCCCATTCTCCCCTCTAGCTCCAAAGGAGTCAGCCACAGCAGATGCCTCAGACTTTGCTTGAGGAGCACTGTCAATGGGAATAAAAGTGCAGTGACTTTGGAACAAAAAGGCAGACCAAAACACATAAACATAGAAGAGATGCTAGCTCATATAAATGCCTTTGACTGTCTGAATAATTTCTGGTCCCTGGGATCTCTTCAAGCATTTTCAGATCAAACTACAGTGATGTTTTACATAAACATGCAAGGGGGAACCAGATAGATCTTTTTGCCTCCTCTCTAAACAATCAGTTGGCAAAATTCTGTTCCAGGACTCCATGCAAGAAGGCATGGAAGACACATGCCTTTTCTCTTCCTTCAGACAGGCATGTTCCTGTATGCCTTTTCAACCATTCCCCTGATTTCAAGTGTACTGACAATTCAGAAGGACTCTACAAAGATCATTGTGTTGACTCCTTCTAGCCCAGGAAACAGTTGTTCTCTCCTTCTGTAAATGACCAGGATCAATTATGACAAGCTACCTCACAGACTATATTTACATCCTCACCCCAAACAACTGCAACTGACTGCCTGGATGATAGGGTTTTAATACCTTTTAGGCACCTGTTTTCTGAGGATGTGCAGTATGTATTAAGGAAGGCAAGAAAGTGTGCTGCTAGAAAATCATATATTAGCAAATGGAAAAGGTTTTCTTGTTGGTGTTAACACAAGAACCAGCATTTAGGGCTAGTATTCATCTTGTTTTACAGTATTTGAGTGAGTTACTGTGCTATAACTAATCTTATTCCTCTATCAATGCTAGTTTGACATCCATTTAGCATGTGTGCCCTTGGATTCCCCTCTTTCAAAGCAGACTCATGTCAAAATGTTTTTGAAAGGGGTTTTGCATGAGAAGCCTCCCATAAAATTGGTGGCTTCACCTTGGGATCTTAATTTTGAGTTGTGAAAACTAACACTTATTCCATATGAATCAGCCTGTCAGGCTGACTTGAGATTCTTAACACGGAGAACAGTCTTACTCACTGCTCTGATCTGTGTAAGAAGAATATCTGAGTTGCAAGCTCCTATGGTGGGTCAGCCTTATTCCATTTTCCACAATGATAGGGTTTTCTTGAAAAGTAATCCTTCCTTTTTTGTTTTTCCTTGAGAATTAATCCTTTTATTCTTAGAGAGGTATCTGTGTTTACTTTAAACCATTTTATCCGTCTACCCACCTTCTTTCCAGAGCCTAAAATTGAGAGAGAGGATCCTTTGTACCCTGGATGTCCACAGACAACTCAAGTACTATTCCGACAAAAGAAAATCTTTCAGAACTTGGAAACAGTTAGTAATTTCTTGTGAAATTAAGAAGGGGCAACGTGTATAAAAACAGACTATTTTCAAATGGCTGTCTCATGCTATTACTTTTTGCTATTTCCACAACAACAAAACTATTCCATGCAGGGTCCCTCAATGCTCAATCTATCAGGGCCTTGGGTTCATCTATGGATTTTTAGAAAGAGTTGGATTCTAGAAGCATTCTAGAAGCAGCAAGTTGATCCTCTGTGCAAACTTTTACAAAGAACTATAAACTAGATTCCTTCTCCAGACCTAGGACAGGCTTTTCTAGGACCATTCTCCAGGAGCTCCTGGACCCTTCTCTGTCTTCCTCCCAGTTTGTCTATGCTATGGTAATCTAACCATATAATTTAGGCTACTACAGCATTGATCATAATGATGAACACTGCATAGTTGTGTAGGTAAACTTGTCATAACAGTAGATGTTCATATGAGCATGGTTGCAGCTGACACTCTTTCCCACCATCCTCCTTATATTTTGGGTGTGGGTATGTATTTTGTTTTTCTTTTCCTGTCATTGTCCTTTCAGGGCTTAGCCTCCTTCTCTCTTTTGGCATGAAAGCTCTGAAGAGCTGACTAATGGTTTGGGGGTGTGGAAGATGCCATGAAGCTTTAGACGCTGGCTGTTTTATCATATGCAGGATATAACCCATATAGCTTAGGCTACTGCAGCAATGATCATTTGAATATCCACTGTTATGGTATGTTTACTTAGACAACTGTACTTTCTCTGAGGGTAAGTAGGGGGCACAGAATCACCTAAGTGGCACCTCAGAATTGTATTATGGTTTATATTATAAGGAAATGTTTCTAAGCTCCGGGATTTATAAGGGTGTCTCTTTCTCATTTTCTTTATACAGAATACGGTGTAATTTTAATTTAAGAAGTAATAAAGCATGACAGGGTGTGCTTTGAGCTGTGATTATCTCATGTTTCAGGTTATTATTGAAGTGCTGAGTTACAGTGTGTGAATTTTTCACTTGACACAAGGTATTACTGAATACAATACATGTCCAAGACAGCATCATTGCTAATCTAGTTTTAAAGTAATTTAAATGAAGATACATTACATGCCTTTCCCATTTTTGTATACTCAAGCTTATAAGTAACAGATCATATTATTGAGTTTGTCATCGTGTCTAATTCCAAGGTTCTCTTTATTTATATATTCAGCTCCCACTCTGCTCTACTTTTAGGCCTTTCACCGTCTTTCCTTAATCTCTTTTTCTCAGATATTGTTTCTTTGTTTGTTATTCTCTATCTGAAGTCCTCCTAGCTTGCAATCAAGTGCGCACAGCTTGAGAAAACCCCACAGTTGGGTAGGGGTGATTAATGCTTATCCAGGAACTGGTATACCTGTTTGCTGTTCATCAGACACTGCACCAAAACAGGAGAAGGGATAATAAACACACCTTTGTATGATTTTGGTCCAACATATGGCTGATGGGTTCTGTGAAACAGGATTGCTTGTTACAGTAATTAAAATGCTATTTTTCCCTTTGTATCTTTCAGTAGTTTGAACATTCACAAAGAGTGATTTGTAGACATCAACATTTCCTTTGATATATTCTATGTCACTAGTCAGTGGAAAAAGATGTTTATGACTTACAATTTTTGTGTGATTATATGTAATAAAACAATAATAATAATAATAATAATAATAATAATAATAATAATAATAATAATAATAATAATAATATGATAATACTGCTAAATAGATTTCTGGAGGAACCTTGTCAGTCAAGTGAAAACTGTTTAATTGAAATTAGTGCTGGTCACAAAGACTTTGATAAAAATTGATTTCAGGAATTTTTTTTTTCTATGGTCTGACCCTTCTCCCCCATTCAGGGGTCTTCTCCAAGGTTGCTGCACCTGAGGGCAAGGGTGAGCATTCATCACAGTGGCCACACTTAAGGAAAGTATATTTCCACATAATGCATACTCTTTCATGATTGTTCTTACCTGTGACTGGATACCTTCTCCACACTTCTTCACTTCCACCCTGCCTTGTGTCTAGTTCTGCTTTCTGTTATGTGATGCCACATAGTTTATTTATACTGCTCATCCTCTAGGATTGAATGTCATACATTCAGTAAAGGCCTCTACTATGTTTTCCATTATTTATTGTCCTAGGCAAGACAGGATCCAGGATCAGTGAAGGTGTTGTGATCTGTTATAGATCTGAAGTTCTGGTGACTTAAATATTTGGTAGGAATAAACTGTAGGTTTCTCCTTACTTACTGTCCAACCAGCAAAGTAAAGATAGTCCTACAAAAGTTCACTGACTTGTTAATTCTGTGCTGATTCACTTAAATGGTTAGAGTTAAGTGATTTCAACATTTTGGTATTACACACAGATTCATTTATTTCAGGCTATTGTCTCTGTGAGTCATTATTGTGAGCATACCATAGGCTTGATATTGTAGCTGGAAGAGGGGAGTGTCCTCTGACTTGGTGCTGGAAATGGTGCCTTATTCTGTCTACACAGGGACTAATTTGTGCTTGGCACTCCTTTTGTCTGCTACCCCCTGATCTTGACATGGCTGAATTCAGGAACAATAGAAGAGTACTTCCTAAACACCTTATTCTATCCTCTGTCGTGGTGCTGATGATAAGGGCACTACATATCTTCATAATAAATTTGTATACATCCTGTCTGTCTGAGACACTGTGAATCAAGGCCTGATCATGAGTTATGTACTCTCAGAAGACAGGGTCAAAGATGGGAGCACCGATGGAGGCTCACTGCACTGTGGGATGAAAAACATTTGCTAGGTGGGTGTTAAGTGCATTATCAGTATGAACTGTGCCAAAAAGAAGGAGGCATTTCCACAAGAGAAATTTCAAATGTAACAAAACATCTCAACATTTGCTTTCAAGGGATCAGCAGGCTGTGCATACCATTCCAGTCAGGGGGCTTTTTGAATATGAACTAGACACTCTTTTTTTTTTTTTTTTTTTTTTTTTAGAAATAAGGTTATGTACCTTAGTAGATGCTTTTTTGATGCAACCGTGGTTGTTGTGGCAGATCCTTTGTATGGCTTTCTTGACATGGTATGTTGCAAGTTTCTCTCATGAGCAGAACTGGATCCGATTATTTATCAAATTGTCAGAGCCTCTCTGAGAAATGGGATTTTTCATTTGTGCTTTTAAAGGAGGCTTTAGGTATACCTACTGTCAGAAAAATATGTATTAATGTGTGTATTAGTAATATGCTTAGTGCATTTAGAGCTTGAAAAGGGTTAACACATTTATTCTATTTCATACTGCATAACTCTGTACAAACTGCAGATGCTTTTCTGACCTTGTGTTGTTAGCTAAAATCTTGCTTGTGCCTTGGAAATTTACTGAGAAGCAGATGATTCCTGCTTATGTCAGGACAATAATGAATAGAACAATATTACTTGTGTGCAGCTTAGGCAAGAGGTTCCGTTTTGTGCTGTGAGAAAATACACAGCTGTAGAAGCCATAGATAATTAGGACAAAGCCTGTTTGAAAATATGAACTGCAATCAGCATTTGCTTGTATCTGAATTAGAAGAGTACCTTGAAATGTAACACTGTACAATAGAAGCTTGTAAACGAAGTAGAGCCCACCAAGGCCAGGTTGTTTTTCTCAAAAGTTTCTCACAAATCTAGTCATGTCAGCAGAAAATCTGAGTAACATCTGCTGTAGAACAATACTGAAAGTTGTGTTTGATTACGTCAGCCATAGAAGGCCATGTCTTGTAAAGTAGTATAAGAATGAGCATACTTCCTGGTAGTAGTTAGACAAATCCTTGTATTTGCATGTTTTTGTCGCCTTGCAGCAAGTAAATAAATATACCTTAACTGAACCTTACGTGTATTGGTCTTTGAAGTTTTTTCCTTTGACACCTACTCAAGAAATCATTGTGGATTCCTGGCAAATATGATAATTACTGACGTATCTTGAACCTTCTTTTTATTTGTAAATTGATCAAGAAGGTAGTGTAGATGCAGCTTGAGACTTTTATTAGGGCACACAATCCCTTTGGGTGTTTCATCTGCATCTACCACAACAATCAAACCATCTAATTAGGGTAATTTGTGGTCTCCTGATGGCAGGGGATCACTACTGTTCAAAAGTAGTTACTAGGCATTCTGTTCAGGAGACCATTAAGGAGACTAAATCAAATTCCTAATTGCCCCAAAGCACTTTTCTATAAGTGAATTTCTGAGGGTCACACAGTAGACAAATGAAGGTGAAATAATCAAGCCCTGTGCCCTTGGCACATGAAGCAACGTATTAACAAGTCAGAGCTGTAGTCGTCTGTGCTAAATGACAGACTGAAAGAGACAAAAATATACAAACCTAGGGGACTTGAACTCACAACCTTCATCACTAGTAATCTCAAAGGCATTACATTTACATGCTGAACTACTTGAGCAGTCTTATTATTTGTTGATGATACTTCTTGACCTGTCTCTGTCTCTGCAGATTTACAATACAGTGGATCACAGGATCCTTCTGACTTAGCTGAGGTCTTACTGTGGTCTGTCCACTGTTGTTCAGAGTTGGTTTGTCTCCTACTTTTCAGAAATATCAGAGAGGTTGGTGTTGAATTTATTCTCCTTCTGTTCTTTGATATGTGGAGTACCAAAGATCTCCATCACATACATCTCTCTGTCTTGTTTTTCACCATAATGAGACTGTCTTCAGAGGTCTAATAAGATAGAAAGGGCTATATTATTATAGTTAAGCAGATGAAGCACAACTCTGCTCTCAATCCCTTAGGAGCATATGGTGAACAGTTGATTGCTCCTTACAACCAGCCCATTTTATTCTCACTACCACTATAGGGCTGCTGGTAGTTCCAAGCATATGCTTTGAAAGTTCTGGCTGTGGATCATTTTCACATTATATTGTAACTCTGGAAGCCTCTTCCACAGTGTTTGTTTTTGGGGGGGGGGGGTGAGGCCCAGTTTGTCTGCTTTTAGAAGAACCCCTTGGTCGTATTTACACAGACAGTGAATATTCAGATACTGTACATTATTGCCGTTCATTTGTGTTTAGCTGTCTTTTGTTGAAGCTTGATTTGATGCTTCTTTTTTGTTATTATTTTAAGTTTTAATTGTATTTTATTATACGTAGTGCTTTTAGGCACAGTAATACGCTTGGATTTAGTTTTGAATAATCAAAAGCTTTTTATTCAAGAGATGAGATAAATAAATGTGCATTTAACTTAAATATGTTCATAATCTGATGAACGCTGAATGCATAACAGATGTTATATTGTTTATAAACTGATTAAGAGGAGAGACTGCAAATAAACTTTTTGGACAGTAAAACACTTCAGCCGTAGATAAAAATAATTAATTGTCACAATCATTAAATACTACCAGAGAAAGAAGTCTTCTTCCAGAACATACTGTAGACTAATAACTTTAGTCAGCTAAATACAAAGAGCTAGAAGAGCGGATCCTCCAGGTTTGGCCCCCTTCTCAGCATCTACTGTGTTGACTGGGAAACTTAAGGCCCTGCTGGAAAGGGGAGTATGCACTGCTTCATATGCAGACATGTATATCCTCCTTCTACCTCCAATGAGTACTAAATGATAAAAAGCTAACACTGGTGTTTTGACAGAAATGTTTGTCCCTGCATCATCATATGTTCCTTCCCCTCAGATGTGTGATGTTTGCTTTAGACGAGGGCAAATGCACACATAACACACCCATGCATATTGGGGGTAGAGTGGAGAAGACATCCTGATGGAAAGGAAATTAGAGGAAATGTGACTGGTTAAGGAAGGCTTATGGCAAGGACAATCTAGTACAGGATGAGAACAAGCTAGTTTGGGATGAGGAAGCTGAATGGTCTGGTCAGGTACAGCAACTTGGTTATGCAGGAGCACGCCTCCTTTTTTGCAGCCCATGTTATTTGCGATTTAAATAAGAGGGGATCCTAGTATAAGAAAAAAGGTCACAGACCTAATAATTTTTTTTCTCTAAGTACAAAAAATAAGCATGCACAGCAAGAGGTTCTCCCGTTCGATTCTCAGCTGGAGTGCCGGGAGTGCCTTCTGTGTGGAGTCTGCATGTCCTCCCCGCGGTTGGGTGGGCATTCGAAAGACATGTGTAAATAGGCATGCCTTTGTTGAAGGATGAGTGTGGAGCTGGCACCTCGGTGTTCGTGAAAATCTACTGCCAGTCATTAGCGGACCGGAGTTCCACTGTGGCGACCCCTAATCGGGAAAAGCCGAAAGACAAACAACAACAACAACCAGTAAATGGAAATATTTTGTATTTGCTTAGAGACAGCAGTCCATTTCTGTCTGACAAATACTGGGCACATGATTACTGCATATCCTACACAAAGCTGCCCATTGAGCTGTATGATGCCTCACTCTGCTATTGTATCAGCACATACTTAACTACAACACCACCTGAAGCTAAGAAGTATGCATGTATGCTATATGAACTCTTAAAATGTCATGCATAAGACCCACAGTCTTATCAAATAAAATAGGCACGACTGTGGCCAGTGGATGCTGGTATAGGAGTGTGCTGAATGTAGCCATGGCTGGCCTCAGCATAAACTCTACCAACAGCTTCACACATATCGCATCTGTGATACTGAATAGGGGGTGTGCTGATACTGACTGCTTCACTGTAGCTGTGCCCACTCCCCTGTCTTCTGTAACATACTGCAGACAGTGCAGATGCTGTTGGACCTAGCGGTGCAGCTCCATCACCTTGTGTGCCCCCCCCCAGCCTTGGTGATGGTGACATGGGAAGACTGTGTCTCAGACATACCTTTCTGATCCCTGCTGCCAATGTTACGCATGTGTCAAATGAGACACAGGCTGTATTGTCTGAAGTACTATATAGGTACATAGGTTCTTAGGTAAGTACTAGTTTAACTGGCCTTGCAGGCCATTTTAAGCCTATCCACTTTCCCTTTTATGCTGAAATTTTGGTTAGGGACTGGTCTTACCCATCCCATGGTTGATAATTATATATTACTCCTAATGAGAATAAATAGGCTCACACCATAGACAATTTGAGGGGACCCATGCATGGGATAAAGCATTTAGGAGATGCATCTTTCCATAAGTAGTACAAGGGGCAGTCCCAGAGTATATGTAACTTGTTACTGTTTTCCATCCATAGATCTAAGTTGCACTTGTAAATGAACAGGGTTGAATTTTGTTTTATGTGGATGGATAGTCTGTTCTACAGCAGTGGTATCCTCTGCAAAATATACCTTTCTCTCCAAACTGTTCTGTTGATGTTGCAGAAGAGGTTTAGATCCCTAGCCTGAGTATTTCTGATAATATTTGACTTGCTGATGTGCAACAAAATTCATCAGTAAGGGGTTGGAAGATGCTTTATATGCCAGACACAGGTCACCTCTAGTAGTTTGTAGGATACCGAGTATTGTGACAGGGCTTCAAGTCTATCCATGTAGGACATGTTGTTCAGTCCTTGTATCCTTTTAGTAAGGTATCTCTGTGGGTGTTCCAGTTGTTTCATGTGTCTGGACAGATACATGCCAAAAGGGGCATTACATTCAATGATTTGCCTAATAATTGCCAATTAAAGGTGGACAATGACATCCATATATCTAGACACAATCCCTTTGTTTATAAGCTGTGCAATACAGAAGGACTTTCTTACAACAACAGGCACATGTTGGTCAAAAGCTAGGTCACTGTCCACATAAGTTCCCAAATCCCAAACAAGTGGTTCAACTCTTATTGTGAACATGCTAGTTCTCTGGGGTAGATGACTTCGCAAAGGATACAATAATGCATTTTTTGGAATTTCATTTCAGACCATGATTTTGACCCCACTTATTTATTTGAGACAAACTTTCCTGAAGAATGGCTAAGTCATTTGGGGAGTCAATGACTGCTCCTAGCTTGCAGTTATCTACAAATTTAGTCAGCCAGAGTCCTTTGGTATTGGCTTTTACATCCAAATATTTTGATATGAATTCCATCTTACCTCAGTAACATCTGCTATCCCCCAACAGTGATGTAGCCACAATGTCTGCAAAGGGCATGTCCAGTGTATTTTTCCATAATAGAGTGGGTTTCACTAGCAGTGTACTCATGTCATCCAATTTCTATTGATAATTAGTCACGCAAAAGGGCTTCCAATAAAATAAATATTGTATGAAACACACATATTAGTCACCTTGACTTTTAAAATCCAAACATCTATTTTAAATTGTAAAACTAAAATTAGCACTTTGGTTAATTACCTTCTCAGTGTTACAAAAGGTAACCAACAAAACCTGATGATTTTAAGCTGCCCACCCTTACTGTAAATTGAGGTTTATAAGCTCCTCCCTTTCTGCAATGCTGTTGACATTCTGAATTACTTATTTGCCTTTCCTTGTGATTATATTTTTTTAAAGTGCATTTTGCCTCCTCTCATTGCCTGTTCTACTAGTCTATTTGCTCTGAATTCATTATCTATCTAGCTAGCTGTTGAATAAAGTAATGTATTTTTACACTCTAGTAAGTAAGCACTTTTCTGTATTTTTACATCAAGAGGTCAGTGGATTTTAATTCTAGTGGCACTGAGTGGTAGCCTGGTTTGTTTAGGTTGGGGAAACACACTTGAGATGTCTGCATGTAGTTGTTTTATTAGATGGACGGCTTATTAATCAGCTTGTCTTGTTTTTACTGCCTTTATAAATTCTGTACAATCGAGAGGCTTTTGGCTCCTTTCTACAAAGTGAAGTACTTTTATTGAATAATGACTCTTTTATAAGCTGTTTAAAGTACACTGCTGTATCTGTATCTAAGTTTGTTTGTGGTAGCATTTCTCTCCGGATACTCCTTACTGGCTTTTACATCCAGAGGATACAGTCAGTTTTCAGTATTTCCAGTGCTGGTATAAATTTGGCACATTTTCATGGAGCTGTTCACTGTGCCACTGCCCTGTACAGATGCAAACATCTGGAAGCATTGCTTATATTCATTATACTGTGAAAGTTTACTGTGCTAGTTACCTTACTATAGCACCCAGGACTATTGCTGCT
Organism: Protopterus annectens; assembly: GCF_019279795.1. Lineage (NCBI taxonomy): Eukaryota > Metazoa > Chordata > Ceratodontiformes > Protopteridae > Protopterus > Protopterus annectens. The sequence goes on along the minus strand of NC_056747.1, from coordinate 1,004,163,408 downwards.
CAGGCAGCATCTCAGTTGGCGCTGGGTAGCATCGCTGGTTAGGTTAGCTGCAGATTATACTACATAAGCACACTTCCCTCATTCAGTTACACACACCCTCCACTCCTATCCTTTCAAGTAAATGCTAAGACCTTCAACCATGGATGGGCACTTTCCTGCTATCCCTGCAGCCAGTCTGGTGGACATGGGTATCCTGAGGCAATGTAACAGTTGCCTTATGTACGCTGACAACCACTAAATTCTCGAACAGACAAATGCAGTATGTGAGAGATATAGTCACATATTGACATTGGAGGCTAGACTCTCACATACAAACACAAAAAACAACAATAAGCAACTCACACACATCACTCACCGCACCCACAACGTGACATACACATTAACCCACATATGCAGAGGTCATACCTCTCAACTATACGGATTTTTACAGAATGTCCATATTTTTGCCTCATATTTGTCATCTGTTTCTCATAAAATTGTGTTTTTCTGGCAAACTACTGGCAAATCATTGAGGACTGAAGTCAGATATTTGTGTTTCAGATTTCATATTCTTCAGAAAATTTATGCTAATGCAAAACCTATTATTCTATCAACTTTCTAAATTTGTAAGACCACTATTTAGAAACTGTCTCTATTTTTCGGCCTTTGTCTTCTCATTATTTATGGCTTTGTCCACATTTCTTGCTCTAAGAGGTTGAGAGGTATGGTGGAGGTGCTCACATGCAACTTACCCAAACATCAAAGGCCTCTCAGGTGCAGTTCTCAGAAACTCCACATGTACACAAACAAGAGAATTCTACTCACAACTCATAAAGCCACATCTCATTGTGTCTCAACTACCAAGCCCCATAAGGTGAAATACTCCATGACCCAATATTCTGGTCATAGGACTCCATTGTGAGACATACTGATGTCCCTCTTACCAGGCTGCATAAGGGAAGGTTACAGTTAGTTGTCTGTCAGGGCCAGGATTTGCCAGATCACAAAAGCACTCAGGTCACTTACCCCTAAGTACCAGTATGATTCAGTCATAGTCCACGTGAGCATGCATGACTTGAGATGTACCTCCTTGGGCTATATGAAAAGAGACATGATTGAGCACTCAGAATATGTGTCACAGGCATGTATCAGCTTAGCGGTGAGCAGCATTCTACCAACTCCAAGGATGATTCCACAATACCAATAGAAAATCATCAACTTTAACAACTGACTTAGCTACCGGTATCATTACAAAAGGGGTCCAATACTTGTTAGTCTGGGAGGACATGGTTGATAAGCCACACTTCCGGGGATGGTCTTCACCTGTCATCTCTGGGCATTTGGATATTGGCCAAAACATTATCCATCCCTATAGTGACTTTTTTTAGGCACTGCCAAATAAACAAACCTTCTAACATAACAAAAGCTGCTCGGGTTCATAGGTCCATAGGTGTGCACTATGCTAATGGCCCTGGAGCTTTTACAAGCCTAGCCCATAGGATTACCTTGGCATCGTGCCACCCGACTTTAGTTCCTAGTGCTTCTGTCAAGTAAAGCCACTGGAGTGATCCCTGCACTGAATTTTCTGTTTCCCATCCACTCATCAAGATTTATCTTGAAGAGGGCCAGTGAGGTGCTCTGCTTGACATGTATGGGAAGTCTATTCCATAGCATGGGCAGTCTCTGGATTATAAACCTGTCCCTCCATCATGTTCTGTTGATTGTGGCAATGAGGTTGAGGTCACTGGAGTGTGTGGTGTGGAGGGATTAGGATTTCTTTAGATGTAGCATTTCTAACAGAGCTGGGTCATACCAATGCTTTGTAAGTCAAGCAGAGATCGCCTCTAAGTAAGCGATGTGAGACAAAGAATAGTTGGAGGTTTTTTAGTCTGTCCATATAGGACAAATGTTTAAGGCCTAGAATCCTCTTTGTGAGTTACTTTTGTGGCCTCTCCAGTTGTTGCAGGTGTTTAGTGAGGTACACGCCAAATCGGGCATTGTACTCAATGACTGGCCTAATGAGGGAAGAGTAGAGGGAGACAATGACCTCTTTCTTTCTGGATGCAAAACCCTTAGTAATGAGATGTGCCACATAGAAGGACTTTCTGACCACAGTGGAAATGTGGTGGTCAAAAGAGAGGTTGCTGTCAACCTGTGTTCCAAGATCTCTTATAACGCCTTCTGTGTTCAGTGGACTACCATCGATGTGGTAATTCATGGGAACCATATTTTTCCCAAAGGGAATGACAATGCACTTTTTTAGCATTGAGCTTAAGGCCATGGTTCTGGCACCAGTCATTGGTGTCAGCGAGGCTTTTTTGTAGAATGTCTATGTCAGTTGGAGAATCAATAATGGCTCCCAGTTTGAAATCATCTGCGAACTTGGTCAGCCAGAGTCCTTTTGTGTTGGCTTGAACTTCAGAGAAGTAGATGCCAAACAGGAGAGGACCTAGGACCGATCCCTGTGGGACACCACTTGTAACTGGTTGTGGAGAGGGATGACTGTAGCAGTGCACCATTCGGTAGGGGCAAAGCCTGAGGTGAGGCTGTGATTGAACAGGGCACATGGGTGAGGTACCAGTTCACTCTGTAGTTCATGTAGAACACGGCCAGGGATATTGTCAGGTCCCATAGAAGCTGTATTCTTGGTGATGGACAGTGCTGTTTTAACCTGTGCAGCAGTAATACTGGGTGCCTGGCAATCTACTGGTATTGTGACTGGTCCCTTGGGAGGGAGAGAGGGGTAATGTTGGCACTGAATCTGTCAGCCACTATATTGGCAATATCTGTTGGCTTGGTATAGTAGGTACCATTGTGCAGTAGCTCAGAGCAAATCTGGGTATTGCTGTGGAGATTCTTTACATAACTATAGAAGGCCTTGTGGTTGGCTTTACTATCTGCTGCAATTCTGTTTTCATAGCTAGCTTTAGAGGATTCGATGAGGGATCTCAGCTTTTGTTGAAGCTGATAAGGGAGTTTTTCCAGTCTTGGGACTTCACCTTATTCCACATCAGTTTCCCCCTTCTGTTGTAGAGTTTGTTTATGACAGGGGAACACCAGGGCAAGCAACCACCTATACAGAACCAGAGGATATAGCAAATTTGCTGGCCAATGAATTTGCCTTCACTATTACACCCTATCACCCCCCCCCCCAGTAACCCCCCAGGAAATACCTCTCACCATTTCTCCACCAATTATAACTAGGGAGCTGGTCATTACTGTGTTGTCTAAGGCCAAGAACACTGCTTTGATGGGCCCTGATAATATCCCGGGATGCCTCCTGAATAGCATGAAACATGATATGTCAGGCCCACTAGATGTTCTATTTAACCATAGCCTCCAGACAGGCATCTTGCCAAATGAACGTAGGAATGCAACTGATATCCCTCTACACAAAGTGGGGGACCTTACATGGACCTAGGTAACTACAAACCCACTAAGTCTAGCTAAGTCTCATATGTAGGTTTATGGAAATAATTGTCATGGATCTGATTAACAATGACATAGGAAACCTAGAGACACTAGACCCTACCCAGTTCTGTTTTGTCAAAGGCAGGTTATGCCTACCTAGCCTTCTGGACTTCTTTGAGAAGGTCACCAAAGCTATGGATGAGGGCAAAACAGAGCACAGCACCTATCCTAACCTCATCAATGTGTTCAACATAATACCTCACTTGGGCAATGTAGATAAAACCTTATGAACCTATAGGAAATAAAATTAGGCATAGACCCATATGTCACTCAATGGATAGCCAGCTGGCTCACTGACAGGACACAAGAATTTAGGATAGGGGAATCCACCTACACAAAGAGTTCAATCACATGAGGAGTCCCACAGGAATCAGTGCTAAGGCCTCTCCTTTTTGGCATCTACTTATCTGAAGTCAAGGCAAATGTCAAGGGACTCTGGTTGTTCAAGTCTGCCTATGACTGCAAGACAGGTATGGTCACTGTATCCCCTAAAGACACAGATGCCCTTCATGTGGACCTGACACAGACAAAACTGGTACCAAAGCCATGGATTTAATCTAGATTTGAAAAAAATGCATAACAGTACCCTTTGAAAAGATGGACACCCTTGGAAATTAACACATTGATACTAAACCCCTAAAAGTAGACCCATTGGTCAGGGATCTGGGAATGCATGTTGTCAGTAACCTGACCTTTGACCACCTTGTGTCTACTGTGATAAGAAAATCATTATACGTTGCACAACTTGTAAGTAAGGGCATGGAATCCAGGTCTAAGGAGGTCATTGTACCACTGTACTCATCTCTCATTAGACCAGTCATTGAGGACAATGCATCCTTTGGCATGTACCTGACCAGGCACTTTAAACAGCTTGAGAGACCACAAAGGTTCCTCAGAAAAAGACTACAGGGAGTAAGCAGCAAGTCCTATGCAGTCAGCCTGAAAACCCTATCCCTGCATACCTCTCAACTTTCCAGATTTTTGCATCATATTTTTGGTATGTTCCTCATAAAAGTTGTGCTTTTCTGGCAAATCACTGATGATTGAAGTCACTAAATAATGACATATATTTGAATTTCAGACTTGATATTCTTCAGAAAACCCATGCTAACACAAAGAATGTTATTCAAGCAACTTTCTGAGTTTGTAAGGGCAATATTTAAAATATGTCCCTATGTTAGGACCTTTGTCCCTCCCATCATTTTAGGCTTTGTCCAGATTTCTTGTGATAAGAGTTTGACAGGTATGTATCCATGTACTCGGTCTCCTACAGACTGCTTGAGTGGTGACCATTGTCTAGCCTACAAGGCATCTTCTGATCCCACACTGATGGATTTGTTGCACATCCACAAAACAAATAGCATCAGAAACACCTGTTCTATGGACCTAAACCTCATCTGTGACATAAACTGGACATGTTGGAGGGACAGGTACATGTCTCAAAGATTAGCCCTACTCTGGAACAGACTTCCTATCCATGTGAAGCAAAGCTCATTCCGAACCATATTCAAATATAACTAGTACTGTGGCTGCAGGGAATGATCTAACTTTTTTCAGAAAGAATGTGTTTAGCAGACAATCTTCCAGTCTCCTGTTTGTCTCCTATGAATTTAAGAGAAAAGGACAACCCGTGACAAAGTTGACTATCTCTAGATGGTTGTCTCATGCCATATATTTTGTTATACTCACCATAATAAGCCACATCCAGGAAGGGTTACAGTTCTATTTCTGTGACACCTATGGTAATCTACCTATATAGTTTAGGCTATTTTAACTGTGATCTATGTAATGGACATAGTATAGTGGTTTAAGTAAACATACCACAACAGTTGATGTTCTAATGGATCACCGTTGCAGTAGCTGTCCCTTCTTCCAGCCTCTGTTCTTCTGTCTATTCATGTAGCATTGCCAAGATGTGCTTGCCGTTGCCCTTTTGTTCATAGTTCATTTTGTTTCCTAGCACAGGTTTTCAGGCCTCTTGCCTCCTTCCTTGACAAAAAGTGCTCTGAAGAAACTGGCACTCTAACTGCCTTTTATATGGAGTACTCTGTGCGCTCCTTGTATTTGGAGTGCCTGGAAGGCTCACAAAGCTTTATGAACATGGCTGATGCAGATGGTAGGGCCCATACAGCTTAGGCTCCTGCAACACTGATACATTAAAACATCTACTGTTATGGTAAGTTTGCTTCCACAGCTGTACTTTCCATGAAAAGATAACATAGCTTATCATAATTTAGTTTCTAACATAGTAAACTTTCTGAAATGTTGCTTCAGTTCAAATATTCATCTTTTTTACTTGGCTAGTATCTTGGACCCGTGTAAGTGCTGATAAGAGATTTTGCTATCAATACACATTGCTAAATGCACAATGCCCTTGGTGGTGCATGTGGTAGTGTACTAAGTCTTTTCTTCTCCTACTTTGCCTTTAAGATTAGGGGACACAGCACGGCAATACTAATGTGTTGGTGGAATAGTGGGGAGCATTGGGCATAATAATGTAGTAATGCCGACAGTAATGTATGTTGTGCACTGAGTACTATTTCATAATTGCATAGCACAGTATGTATCTAGACAGTACTTGTTACATTACTTTACATAGTGTTTCTATAGTCCATTGTCAAGCTCCAACAGTAAGGCTGAGGGTCAGCACACAGGATTATCCACTCTTGGTCTTGGTGATGCTGGAGCTGCTGATGTGCCATCAGATAACGCTTAAGTGGCCCAGCATGGTTATAATGCACCATACCAGTATATGCCATTAACCAGCAGTATTGCTTGGGCCCTGCATGCCCTGTAGGACAGTACCTTTAAGATGGAGTGCTAGGATAGGGATGTGACAAGTGCATTTAGATCATAGAGGTGCACCCATCTGCTCTGAGACATATGAGTGAAGACTTTATTGGCTTGTAACTGCAGGTGGAAAGTTAGAACAATGTGGTTTCTGTTATATTATTTTTTTTTGTGCTAACTAGCTAAGCTCACAAAGCATAATCACTTTTTCCAAAGAATAGCTGGAGGAAATATCAAGTTAAGGGACATATTCAGAGTCAGAAATTATGAAAAGAGAGAGTGAAGGAATGAAACTTATAAATAAACCATACCCTTAATCTTCTGCACTAAACTGCCACACATTTTCCCTGATGTCACATCTGTTGATGGACTTGGTTATGTACAGAACTGTAGTTCCTACAAAGGCAACATGATGCCTAGATTTTACCATCATCCCCATCAGCTCTTCATGTATGTGAGTGGCTAGCTCTACAAGCATGTTCCCTTCAGATGTGTAGATCTTTATCAGAGTGTGTGTGTGTGTGTGTGTGTGTGTGTGTGTGTGTGCGCGCGCGCGTGCATGTATGTGCGTGCGTGTGTGTGCCTGTGTGCATGCGTGCGTGCATGCGTGTGTGCATGCGTGCGTGCATGTGTGTGTGTGTGTGTGTGTGTGTGTGTGTGTGTGTGTGTGTGTGTGTGTGTGTGTGTGTGTGTGTGTGTATCTCCTTGGTGCAGATCATTTCCTGTCACATAACTGTGCCTTGCAAATTAACAAGCATACCTCTGTCAATGTGCAGCTGCTGGACCATGACACTTAGCTCCCATGTATCTCCCTTCTATGTTGTGTATAATGTTTGGCCATCTCTTCCATATCATGCCATTCCATGCCTTTAATACTGTGTTCAGCTTTTACAACTTAAGCTCTGCTATATATTTGCATCTCTATACTTATAAACTCTATGCCTAATAGCCATTAACCTTTGTAAATTTATCAGTATTTTCCTTGCCTTTGGGGAACATATTTGTATGTCATTTTACAACAGGTTTTTACATGTCATTTCTACGTCACACTGTGTTATACAGTGATAAGAATGTCTGTTTCTTTGCACTGAGTTTAGTGAACTAGTTTGCATTTATTGCTGAAATGTGCATGTACTTGCCTATGTGTAGTAACACAAGCTGTGCCTCGTCTTTCTTACTATCACTTTTTTATCTTTTATAATTGTAAAAACAGTGCCACATGTTTAATGGGTTGCTTCTTGGACTCTATGGTTTGAGTACCTCAGCTTCTATTTGCCTACTGTACGACTCTGGCCAAGCCCTTTAACCAAATGGTTCTCTTGGAAAATTGGGCTAGGACCTTGTGGATTACATATTTACTAACAACCAGTAAAGAAGCCTGTTTAATGTTCTGCACTATAATTTCTTGTTCTTTATTTATTGAGCAATATGTAGGATTTATGCCAAGCTAGTCTCCCTCTCTCATTTTGCCACTTTGAACTATGTCCTTTATGAATGTTATACTTTATTGTGCAAATTCTTGATGTTGTGCAAAGCTTATTTTCTACCTTTTCTTATCTTTATGAAACCTTTCATTATACTTTATTTCTTTTAATATAGTTCCTTTGTAAAGGACCTCTAAGCCTAAGGATTACAATTAGAACTAAACACAATAATGAGAAGGACAATAAAGATGAGCAATTAATAACTTTCACATTCTGAAACCTTTTCATCATGATACAACATAAACATTCATGTCACCGAGACCATGATTTATTATAAACAGGAACAGTCCCAATAAATCAGGTGATTTAACCGATTTCAAAGAGAAACCAGAAAAACAGTGCCATTGACATTCTAATCTATAATTCATCAACCTCACCTAAAAACATGACTGTGCTGACAGTTTAACTTACTCTTTGGTGGGAAACTATGCAAAAGACATAGCAGGATTCAGAGACATCAGGGTACCAGCTGCACATTGTAGAAGCTGTAATGAGGACAACATCTTGAATGTTGTACTGAAAGATACATGCTTCAGAAACCAAATCATGTGATTCTGCTGTTGTTCATTGTGCTCTAGTAATGTCTGCGTACTGTGCATTCCTGCCTGAAGTGTCCTATATCCCACGTAATGAAGAACACGCTGGGGGCTGTTAATGTGCCCCAGTTTGACAAACAGCAAGGAGGCACTCATCTCTGTGTACTTGTTTCACTGTATTTCATAATAAGTGGAAGCACTTTATGGGTTTAAAAATGGTTACACCACATAAGAGGATGGCATTGTATACCCAGCATCTATAGATTTGCTCTACTGTATTTTAAGGTACTGAAACATGCTCAGGGAGGATGTGCACTAAGCAGGATACATAGCAGGGCCAAATGGAAAGTGTTACTTATCAAGTGCACTAAAAGTGATATTTAGACCATAGGTGTCTGTTAAACTACCAGTCAAAATAGTCAAACATAGCCTTACAAATGGAAGCAAAGCTGTACAGTGTAGGATTTGGCTTCCTATAGGAAGTGCAAACCCTACTGCTGCTAACCCCAGAACTTTGAAAATTAGCCTAAAACCAGAGAATTCTGAAATGTATTGTTGCACATTTAAAACATTTCAGGGGTCTTCACCTTCTCTGCATCCATCACTCATGCTGATTATGCTAACTCCAGCACTGCTGTTTTGGAGTTGGTATATATTCCTGTTGCACATATTTAAATTATTGCTGCTCTGAGGATTCTATTTAACAGCGTTAGACTTGTAATAAACACCCATAACATTTGTGGGATAGCTGTATGACGTTTGTACCTGAGAAGGGATGCCTGTATGCAGGAATGGTCAGTACAATACATAAACTGGTCTATCTTTGCTATACTGCCGCTTATTCCTGCTTAACTCTGCTCATTTTCATCTCATTTTATCTTCAAACTCTGTCGCTTCCATCATAAATATAAAGAGCCCTACCATGCCATGCCATGCTTTGGGCCCTTATTGAGTTATAAATCTGTAAGTTCAGTCCACGCTAGCATGTCAGAACATTTATGTAGCTTTTGTGCTATAACAGCATCAACTAGTTAATACAGTGATGAGCACAAATGTTGTGCAAAATTATAAATGTGTGTGTGTGTGTGTGTGTGTGTGTGTGTGTGTGTGTGTGTGTGTGTGTGTGTGTGTGTTTGTTATATAAATGTACACACGCGCACACACACACACACACACACACACACACACACACACACACACACACACACACACACACACACACACATACACACACACATGGGTTTAACTGAAAAGTATGAATACCCATCTGGTTGAAAACATTTTGTGGGTGTAAAAAAATAGAGACAGAGAATGCACAAGTGACTGAATGCTCATTTGTGTGAATTACATATGGCTGAATTTAGTTTTAGATAACAGGCAAGCTGAAGAATGCAGGAAAATTTGAATAAAAAAGTGGTGGATCTAAAGATGTGCAAGACTGTGTTATAGCAGTTGGTGTTTATGTGCAAATGTTCATTCATTAGTGTTAGAGTAAGGAGCAGGTAAGGAGATAAATTTGGTGTTGTTTATGTTTTGTTTTGTATGTATTCTGTGTCGTTTTGTCTTGTGTAGTGGTACTGTTAGGGAAAGGTTTTCAGAAGACCCCTGCCCACCTTCCATTTGTGTGCTAACCCAAACTGTAACCCCACTTTATCCCTACTCCAAACTCCTACACACTACATTTCTAAAAACCCTTTTCTTAATAGTACCTCCACCAATATGGCATGTGAGCTTGGTTTTGTAGCTAGGGTTTACTGGCATAGGGCTTTTCATAAGTGAGAGAAAAGCATTCAGTGTTTTGTCAACCTTATGAGTCATGCAGTGTTCTGTGATTCTGTCTTTTGAGTTTTCAACCTTTCATAATATGATATTCATGGGGTATCTGAAGTACCCCTCTACAGATTAGGAATCCTACACCACTTCTAATGCACAAGCCCAGCAATTCCTAAACATTGTTAATACCTGTGAAAATGTGAGGTAGTACCAACTATGCCAGAGGGAGTAAGTGGATGTGAAACATATGCCAGCATAGTTAGCTGGAGTTTTGTAAAGAATTATATGTCATGTACATTTCAAACTGATTTGTATGGGTGCTTGTGTTGGAAATGTATTTGTAAAGCTGCTTGTTTTAAAAATATACCAACAGTGGGACTGCTGGACAGAAAAGAAATACACCTGTATGTCTGAATGCATTGTAACTGTTGAAATGAATATATTGTAACAGATGATGCTGGAAGAGAAGAGGCTAATCTCTGTCCAGCTAACTTTGAAAAATAGTTTAAAATGAAATTACCTTGTTTAGACCATAAAGATGGTATCTTACATTTCTGACTGCAGCCAGAGACACAATGTCTGTGAAAACCAGGACTAGGAGTCTTACTGTATTGTCCTTAGGAGTAAACTAATTGCTAACCTGGAAAGGATGAAGTTTTGAAATGGTTTTATAGCTTCCAGATGCAATAACACATATTGGCAAAGCTCTATGTAACTGTATTATGACACATATGTGCTACATTCTGGCTCAGTTTCTAGTAAAGGGGTTAATGTGGGAACCAAGGTTAGACAGCCAGATGTACGTGATGTCATTCCATAATCCAGCACTGAAATGATGTTTTAATACTAGATGAGACAGAAGCCTCAGGGGAGTCTGTTTTTGAAACCTGACAAAAGAAAGTCCACTCACACATCATATTGCCTTGCTGTAGTAAGTGAACTAGGATCAGTAATTCTTTAGATCAGTCAGGAAAATATAGTGAGATTAGTCAAGTATTGTTTTCCTGTATCTGTGTGAACCTTTCCATCTGTGTTGTTTTTAATATTTTCTGTGATTGAAACTCTGGTATTGATTATAAACAGATATTTAGTATTTTCATGTTCTTTTATTATTTATTAGTAAATATGTTTAAACTTTTCATTGTGGTGGGACTTTCAGAGAATATTTTAAACTTTGAGAGCACTTATATTTATTTGGTGACACTGTGGCCACTCCTGAAAGCCTTGCTACATTGGTCAAACACTACCATTTGTATTAGTATTAATTTTACTCAGTATAATTAGGTACCCTTGTAAGAGTCTTAGAGTAGCTGGCTTTGGAGTGTTCTGGTGGCAGTATCTACCTTATAGTCTGGGCCAAGGGTGCATAGCTAGTAAATCTGTGTCAGCCTTTCCCAGGTGTGTGTGTGTGTGTGTGTGTGTGTGTGTGTGTGTGTGTGTGTGTGTGTGAGAGAGAGCTACTTGGAGCAGGACACAGACCACTGGTTTCACAGATTCACAGAGAAGGTGGTAGAGGATTGGCTTGGAACACTCGGCTGAGGGCTCAACCCTACAGCTATATCAGTTGGGAGTCTTATTTGGGGACTGGAGAGAGAAAGAGAAAGGGAAACCCTGCCCCAGGACTGAGTGTGTTCCCTGTGTGTTCTTAAGGGTAAATTGTGCTTGGTACAGAGAGCTGTATCTGAAAGTACTTTGTATATCTATTTTTGTTCTAAGTGAATGTCCCTCACCAGCGTCATTGGTGAGGATTGAGGTTCCTTGTTTACTGGCCCAGAGGAGGGACATCACAATACCAACATCCTGGAAAAGTCAGTCCATTATCCTACCAGGAGTACAAACATCCTTGTCCTTGTGCTCACAGACTTGGGGGGGGGGGGGCATGTGTTCCTCACCCAATGTAATGTTTTCACTTATCAGATCTGACCATAAGGCAGTATTCCTTGAAATAAAAATTAAATCTGGGGTTCCAACAAAACCAAAACCTTTAGAAACGTCTCCAAGGCTAACCACTCTCTACTAAGCAACACCTTGGCTAAACTGCAAGCACCCCCCCCCAAACCCAGTAAACAACACAGCATATGCTGAGCTATTTACAAAACCTCTGTACAGCCATATTGATAGCTATATAGATCAAGCTGTACCCACTCATATTAAGAATAATATCAACTCAAAAGACAAGTCACCCCGGTGGAATCACAATACCAATCTGTTATACAAGAAAAGAAAAAAAATCTTAGCCAAGTGTAGGAAGAATAAAGCCATACATATAAAGCCCCCCTGACCAATCTAAACAGGCAGCTAAGAGGGTTAATTAATACTTCAAAGGCTATATTTGAAGAAAAAATAATTTCTCAGCAAAGGACAACCACAAAGCTTTCTACAGCTATTTCTGAAACCTCAGGGGAAATGCACAACAATGCACAGAGCTTATTGTAAACTGTGTCACCCACACTAAACTGGAGGTCATTGCCAACCTTCTCAGCTCAAATTTCTCCCCCACTCTCCTCCTGATAGTCCAAAGGAAATAACGCATACTGCAATCCCCCCAGCCATTTCTAGGGAACAGGCCATTAATGTACTTTCTAAGGCTAAAAACACTGCATCGATGGGCCCTGATAACATCCTGGGGTATTTAATAAATAGCATGAAACCTGACCTCTCTGGTTCAATTGAATCACTTTTCAACTGACGCCTTCAGTCAGGTTTTGTGCTCAAGGAACAGAAGATGGGTATAGCCATTGCCCTGTGCAAAGGAGGTCCAACCACTAATCCAGGTAACTACAGACCCATAAATCTTAGCAGCCTCATATGTAAGGCCATAGAAAGAATTGTCATGGACATGATAAATGAAGATATAGGTAACCTGCACACTCTGGACCCATCACAGTTCAGCTTTGTTAAGGAAAGGTCATGCCTATTAAATCTGGTGGACTTTTTTGAGAGGGTCACCAAAGCATTGGATGAAGGTAAGACTGTGCACGATCAGCTTACCTTGATTTGGCCAAGGCTTTAATACAATACACCACACAGGCATTATAGTCAAGCTCACTAATTTAGGTATAAACCCTTTTACACCCACTAAAATACAAGGTCTAGGTTTATGAATTTTGTTTGTGACTTAAACAGAACATGCTGGAGAGACAGATAAGTACCCAAGAGACTGCCCCTCCTATGGAACAAGCTTAACATCCATATGAAGCTAAGTAAATCTATTACCCAGTTTAAGCACAATCTAGACAAGTGGATGGAGAATAGGAAATTTTCAGTGGGTCTGGCATCCATGTGCCTCATGGACAGAGGTAGTTTATAAATTCCTGGCTCTCAATATCCTATTCAAAAGCAGGACACCATTATTCTTTTGAAAAAACTTGACTAGGCTTAGAAAGGACCCTAGTAACAATCTATGAATTTATGATATAAGCATGTGTATGCATATGTATATGTATATATACATATATATATATATATATATATATATATATATATATATATATATATATATATATATATACACACACACACACACACACACACACACACATATAAATATACATATAGAGATATAGATGTTGAGCAAGGAAACACATTGTTGATAAGGCAGGAGACATATCTATAGCTGCAGAGAGTATGTCTGTCAGGAGAGAAGAGGCCAAATGGAGAGATGAAAAGTCAGTCAGGGGTTCAAATGGAGAGATGAAAAGTCAGCTAGCAAAGGAGAGTAGTAGTACTGAAATTGAATTCATCCTCAGGTCTTGGTGAGTACCTTTTTAAGGTGGACCCTGTTTTCACAAAATCTCACCAAGGTGACACTGATATATAGACTGTATTTATATAGCATATATCATGGGCAGAAGTAGGTCAAAAACTAAAAAAGATAGCTGGGTGCACAACACCCAGGAAGTGCCCAATCCCGATGACAGTGTGGAATCCTGAAAATATGGAAACATTCCTACAATAGGGCCAGGCCAGGCCCAGGGGGAGGATGGCCCCCCTGTTGTAGAAGGAAGTAGCAGTCCACAAAAATCACAAAAACTGATAGGCCAAAGAAGAGCCATAAAGATGATAAAGTGGACTATTGAGGATAAGAAAGAAATTATGTATTGTTACTATTATGCAAAAACATCATTTCCGGACACAGGTTATACAAAATGATTATTAGAGAAATTAGAGGAAGAAAAATACTTCCACAAGAAAAACTGTCAGAAGCTTCAAATGAAAATTTGTGTTCACTAATACAACAGATTTGTAAGAAACAGTATAAAGATCAAGAAACCTTGATCTGTTTGGAAAAAGAAGCATCTGAGGAAGTGCGAAAATATAAACAACAAAACCAAGAGATATTTGAAAAGTATAAAAAAGAAATATGGACATGGGAAATAAAGAGAGATTTGATATGGTGCAATATTTATGCAAAAGCCAAAGCCAAATTAATCAATATAAAGAAGGCAGCCCCAAAGATATTCAAAGAGAAATACAGGCAAAGGCATCCAGATATGGGAAATTTCACAATAAAAAAATAATATCACAAAGATGGAATGTAGAAAAGAAGATTAGTAAAGCAAAAGTTAAAGAAATAGAAGTTGAAGTTATGGAGTGCCTGCAAAGTGAAGGATTTGATGAAGAATGTCTAACACAGGTTACATTACAGCAGGATGGAGTGAGTCCCCAAAGTAAGGAGAAACAGGAAGATCAGGAAACATCTGAAGAAATATGGACATGGGAAAGAAAAAGAGATTTAGTATGGTGTAATATTTATGCAAAACAGAAAGCAAAACTAACCAATATAAAAAGAGTGGCACCAAAGATATTTGAAGAGAAATACAGACAAAGGAGTCCAGACATGGAAAACTTTACAATACAAGAAATAAGAAGACAAAGAGGTAAAGTAGAAAAGGGGATCAGTAATGGAGAAGTTATAGAAGTAGAAACTGAGGTTATGGAGTACCTGCATGTTGAAGGATTTAGTGCAGAAAATCTAATTCAGAAAGCACCATAACAGGATAGAGTAATGGATATCCAAATTAAGGGGAAACTAGTGGAACAGGAAGCAATTGGTCAGGTGCCATATGAAGATAATTTGGAGTATTCCACAGGAAACCAGTATAAAAGTTCACTTGAAGCTAGACAGGAAGGAAAGGAACAGGAAACTGTGGAAACTCTGATGCAGTCAATGATGAGGAGTGATAGGCCAGTGAGTTTCCATATGACAGAACAACAGATGACACAGGGTGAAACTGATGAGATTGTGTCACAGGAAGATGCTATAGAACCTTCTATAGAATGCCCACAGGAATTGGAAAACAAGGGATATGCCCTCAGTTTGGAAGAAAATGAGCAAAGAGAAGAATTACTTGATTTAATAGACATGGTCAGATATATCAAGATCAATGAAAGAAATAGACTGCAGAAGGTTAGTAAAACCCAAAAAGTCAGAAGTCTGATAAAACAAGTGAACACAGTAATTAGAACTGTTCATAGAGATCCATGCGATATAACAGAATTAAATAGGATATATTACTGTGCAGCTAAATTAATAACTGATAAAGGTCTACCACAAGAACACAGGGTAGTGAGGGAGAGAAAGGGGAGAAATCAAATATCATCATGGAAGTTTTGAACAGAGAAAACTATAAAGCAATTAAGGCATGAAGTGTCACTGTTAGAAGACTATAGAAGAGGAAATAGATCAAGAAAAATACTAAGAAAGATAGATGTGATAAAAGCAATGTGCAATATTTGAACAGACCAGGCTCTATCACGCACTATCGCAAATAACAAACTAAAAATTTCAGCACAGGTGGAAAAACTTAGAAAATAAATAAATACAAAGGAAAAGTGCAAAACAAGCAATTTATTGATGACCCAAAAAGGTTTTATAGAGAACTGGGAAATAAGGTAAAAAGAATTGAAAGAAGTATATATGAAGATCCTGTGGAACATAACAAAGATGCTAAATGGATAGAAGAAGTAAAAGAAAGAATAAGAAGTTTAAAGGTACAGGATATGAAATGGGATGAAGTAACAGCCAGAGAGATTGAAACAAAGTTAAGAAAAGCCTCTAAATGGAAAACCCCACGCCCAGATGCAGTACCTAACTTCTTGTTAAAGGTATTAACATCTTTGCACGAAGATTTAGCTATGAGTAAGATCTATTTATATGCGCACCCAGAACAGACACCAACCTGGCTAACAACAGGAAAAACAATGCTCCTACTTAAGAGTGAACCTGCAAGCTACCCTAAAAATTATAGACCAATAACTTGTCTTCAAATGACGTATAAACTATACACAGGAATTGATGCCGATAGAATTTATAGTCATTTAGAAGAAAACTCAATTATGGCAGTAGAACAAAATGGCAATAAAAGAAAGTCATATGGAACAAAGAATCATTTATTGTTAAACAAAATCATAGTGAAGAACTGTAAAAAGGGGAAGAATCTATGTATGGCATGGATTTACTACAAAAAAGCATTTGATAGTATCCCTCATTCATGGATAAAACAGTGCTTAAAAATGTATAAGATTCACCCCACACTGACCAAATACATTACAGTGACCATGAAACAGTGGCAGACCACTTTGCAATTAAGCCATGGTAAAGAGCAAATTGTTATCCCAGGGATAAAAATTCAAAGGTGGATATTCCAGGGTGACTCTCTGTCACCGTTACTATTCTGCCTTGCCCTTAATCCATTAAACTCTTTACTCAACAGCTTAGGCCATGGCTATAATCTGGCTCCTAGAAAACAACAAAGTGTAAAGACTTGATACCTTTTCTTTGTCCACAATTTAAAACTGTATAGTTCATCAGATGAGGAACTGAAAGCTCAGCTGCAGGTTGTGAAAACTTTTTCAGATGATATAAGAATGTCATTTGGTCTTGATAAATGTGCAAAAGCAACCTTTAAAGCAGGAAAACTACAGCACCAAGAAAACATCAGTTTGGGACAAGAATGTGATATAAAACAACTTGAGCAAGAAGGAGTGTATAAATATTTGGGAACTGATGAAGGATCAACAATAAAATACAAGCAAATGCAAATAAAAGGAATACTTCAGAAGGCTTAAATTAATCCTGAAAACAGCACTGACATCTAGGAACAAAATCCAGCTTATAAACCAGTTTGCTGTTCCTGTCCTAACTTACAGTTTTCCAGTGATTGACTGGTCACAAAATGTGTTGGGTAAATTAGATAGGAAAACAAGAAGGATGCTTCATGCTCACCAAATGATTTATAAAAATCAGTTCATACCAAGATTATATATTCCCCCTTCTGGGATGGGCCTCCTTGAAATTAATTATATGTATAGAGCTGTAATTGTGGGACTCCACACATATCTGCTGACCTCACAAGACCCAAACATAGTGAAAGTTTTGAAACATGAGGAGAATAAATCTAAGATGACTTCTCTACTTAATCTAGCAGAAGCTTATTGGCATCAAGCAGGAATGGAAATCAAAACAGAAGTAGATAAAAATGGGGCAGCAACTGAATGTGCGAAAAAACAAAAGAAATAATATAAGGCTAAGGATCAGATGAGAAGGCAAGAAATTTGGAAAAAGCATAAATATAGTTGCAAGTATAGAAAACTTCTAGAAGAACTTCATGATGATCAGGAATGAACACAGGAATGGTTAATAAGAGACAAATTCAAACCAAGAGATGAAAGGTTAATATTGGTGGCCCAAGATAGTGGGCTGCATACACGTTAGTTTATAAAGTCCATTGAACATGTGGGAGAAATAGACGTGTAAGCTTTGTAAATCCGAACTGGAAACAGTTGCACACCTTGTTGCTGGTTGCACCATACTAATGGCAGAAGGACTGTATACTGAAAGGCATTAATAATGTGGCGAGACTGTTGCACTAGGGATTGTGCAAACATTATGGTATTGAAGTGGCCGAAAAACATAGGCTCGTAGGTTCATAGGTAGGTACTAGGCTATCTGCCTGAGGGCATTTATAAGCCTAGCCAGAGTGTGTTGGCTTTCGCCGCCCCATTGATTAATTAACTGATCCTCTGTCAAGCAGAGCCAATGAAGTGATCCCAGGGGTGTATTTTCTGTTGCCCATCCACTCATCAAGGTTTCTCTTGAAGAGTGTTAGTGAGGGTCTCTGCCTGATGTAATTTGGAATTTTGTTCCAAAGCATGGGGAGTCTCTGTGACAGGAATCTATCCCTCCAGCATGTTCTATTTATTGTTGTGGCGAGGTTTAGCTCACTAGAGCGCGTGGCTTGCAGTGACTTGGATTTCTTTAGGTGGAGCATGTCCATCAATTCTGAGTTGAACATGGCTTTGTAAGTCAGGCAGATATCACCTCTGAGTAAGCGATATGCCACTGAGTACAGCAGGAGTTTTTTCAGTCGGGCTGCATAGGACATATGTTTGAGACCAGTAATCCTCTTGGTGAGGTACTTTTGTGGTCTTTCCAGCTGTTGAAAGTGTCTTGTGAGGTACATCCCAAATGGGGCATTGTACTCTATGATGGGTCTAATGAGTGATGAGAAGAGGGGCACTATAACCTCTTTATTTCTAGATGTGAACCCTTTAGTAATTAGATGTGCCACATAGAAGGATCTCCTAAATACTTTGGCAATATGATTGTCAAAGGAGAGATTACTATGTACCTGGGTCCCCAGATCTCTTATTACCTCTTCTGTATTAAGGGGGCTGCCACCTATGTGGTAATTTGTGAGTGTTTTGTTTTTCCCAAACGGGATGACTATGCATTTTTGGCATTTAGCTTGAGACCATGACTTTGACACCAGGTGTCCGTCTCAGTAAGGCCCTTTTGGAGGATGTCCATGTTAGCCGGAGAGTCAATTATGGCTCCAAGTTTGCAGTCATTGGTGAGCTTGGTTAGCCATAGTCCTCCTGTGTTTGCCTGCACTTCTGAGAAGTATATGCCGAACAGTAGGGGTCCCAGGACCAAGCCTTGTGGGACACCACTTGTGACTGGTTTAGAGTCGGACCCGGAGCCCGCTATTCGTACTGTGTGAGTTCTGACTGTAAGTCAGCTGTCAACCCATCTCATGACATAGGGGTTTATGTTCAGGCTGGTGAGTTTTTCTGTAATACCCAAGTGGGGAATGGTGTCGAAAGCCTTGGAGAGGTCAAGGTAGGCTGTGTGAACCACCTTTCCCTCGTCTATGGTCTTGGTGACTGTCTCAAAGACGTCAACCAGGTTTAGTAGGCATGATCTGCCCTTAACAAAGCCTAACTGGGTTGGGTCAAGTGTTTGGAGGTTTCCAATGTCTTTGTTAATGAGTTCCATGAAGATGCACTCCATAGATTTGCAGACCAGGCTAGTCAGGCCTATGGGGTGATAGTTACCAGGGTCAGTTGTGGCCCCTCCTTTGTGGAAAGGAATAACTGTTGCTGTGTGCCATTCTATGGGCATGTAGCCTGTGAAGAGGGTGAGGTTGAACAGCCTGTTTAGCTGGGGGGTTAGTTTGTTCTGTAATTCATGCAAGACACAGCCTGGGACACCATCTGGTCCCATTGACACTTTGTTTTTGGCTTTTGAAAGGGCTGTTTTCACCTGTGTGTCTGTGATTTTTGGGACACTACACTTTTCTGTTATTGTTGTGGGCCCTTTTGGAGGTGAGAGGGGGGTGAAGTTTGCACTGAATCTATCTGCCAGGATGTTGGCAATATCAGTAGGTTCAGTATATTTTGTGCTATTTTGCACTAGTTCAGTGCATATCTGGGAGTTGCCACTTAGATTCTTAGCATATCTAAAGAAGGTCTTGTTGTTATCTTTTGAATCCTTGGTTATTTTTCTTTCAAAGTTAGCCTTGGATGATTTCATGATGGACCTCAGTTTCTTACTGATACTGATCAGTGATGTCTTTCCTTCTTGGGATTTGCATTTTTCTGAACTAGTTTCCGCTTTCTATTGTATATCCTGTTTATTGCAGGGGTCCACCAAACTGGTTTCCTTCTCTTAGAGGAGTGAGTCTTGGTTTTGCTAGGGATGGCACAATCCATGCATCCTTGTAGGTGCTCATAGAGTGCATTTGTAAAGGTTTCTGCATCTTGGGCAGCATTATCCTTTAGTGTGGGGGCTGTGAAACTTACCACCTCTGTCTTAAGTAAGGTGAAGTTTGCTTTAGAAAAGGTTTTTACTGTGGTTTCTTTAGTTGGGGGTGGTGGTGAGGTGTGGACATCCAGAGTGATTAGTTTATGGTCTGATATAACCAGTGATGGGTTGACCTCTAGTGTGAAACACCTGTCGCCCATGTTGGTGATGACCAGGTCCAGTATGTTTTCACCTCTGGTAGGGGAGTTTACCAGCTGATCCAGGGCATTTGAGCTGATGATCCAAGGCATTTGTGTTGATTGGACATTGGAAATATAAGCCACAAAGCATCATAGAAAATGAAGAAGTCTGCATCACATGGGATCATACATTGCCAACAGTTCAGAAGACAGATGCTAGAAAACCAGATATAGTGGTTCAAGAAAAGAAGACAAGAGTAGCATTGATCATTGAAATTGCCACACCCAGTGACTACAGTGTCTTGCGTACAGAGAGACACAAAGTCATAAATATTAGAATCTGCAGGCAGAAATGAGAGCAATGTGGAAGAAAGATACCCATACAGTTCCAATAGTAGTAGGAGCAATGGATCTTGTAAAAAAGAATTTACAATTGTATTTAGATATGTTGCCAATACATGTAACTCCATACGAGTTGCAGAAGGAGTCATTACTGGGCACATTGCGGGTGCTGCGAAGAGCACTACTGGCTGACATCAAAGATTGAAACAATACAAATTTCATGAACTTTAATCATACTTTGACTTAGGAATGGGGTCCATTCCCGTCATTGTATTAAAACCCAAAAGACCTCCCAAGTGAATATCCACAAATCGCAGCTGATGCTCTGGCCTACCCAGTATCCATCTTGATTAACCGATCTCTGTCAGAAAGTTACGTTCCCACACTGTGGAAAGTATCACATATAATTCCCCTCCACAAAGGAGGACCCTCCACAGAACTAATCAATTACCGCCCCATAGCTATTCTCTCTCCACTCTCCAAAATACTAGAGAGATGCATACACTCTCAGGTCTCAGACTACCTCCTTACTAACAACCTCCTTTCCAATACTCAGCATGGTTTCTGACCAAACCATAGCACCACCACTGCCTTACTCTCCTTTACTAACACTATCCTTCAGCATAAAAACAATGGTATCTCTCCGCTGCTACTTTTCTAGACCTATCTAAAGCATGTGACATGGTCCCACACAACTTATCTCTGTCCTCAATAACCTATCCTCTCAATCAGTCACCAACTGGTTTCAGAGTTACCTGTCTGACCGCCACCAATCCGTTGTATGGCAGAATGACATATCTTCCCAACTACCTGCCTCCATAGGGGTTCCCCAAGGATCCATCCTTGGACCCCTACGCTTCTCTGTTTTCACCAATAATCTAGCCTCTGCCACCAAACATGGCACACTCATACAATACGCAGATGTCTCAACGATAATCTGCTCAGCCCAGTCCCTACCCAAACTGCAAAAAGTCACACAGGAAGCCTTTTCCTCTGTTGAAACTTGGTTATCCAATGCCCAGTTAATACTCAACCCAAACAAAACTAAACTACTAATCTTCCAACCCAACAAACATACTCAAAACAACTCTCACTTTAACATCACAGCAAAAGACAACACCACTATATACCCAACTGAACACACCAAATTTCTAGGAGTGGAAATAGACAATAAACTAAAATTTGACATTCACATATCCATGACCATAAAAAAGTCCACAAAAAACTAGGAGTGTTATACAGAAATAAGCAACTTCTCACCAAAGCAGCAAAGATTTCAATAGCAAATTCCCACCTTATATCCACCCTACTTTATGCCTCTCCAATATATACCAACCTAAGGCAATGCGATCTAAACAAGCTAGAAACCTGCTACAACAAAATCGCCAAATTCGCCACAGGGGCATCCTACCATAGTCACCACTGTCTCTCACTTGCTGAACTGGGCTGGCTTGAACTCCCTCACCTCCTTCAATGGTATCAACTCTCACTCGCCCACAAACTAGTAAACCTTCCACTAAATGTCCCATCCCTCCAGAATCTACTCCAACCCAATCGCACCACCAGACCACTAAGCTCCAGCAACAAAAATCACTTGCAGATGACTAAAGCCAATAACTCTGCTGGTGAAGCACTATTCTCTTGCACCATAGCCAAATTATGGAACTCCCTCCCACCCGCAATTACCTCCATACCATCATGCACCCACTTCAAAACTTTACTAAAAGCGCACCTAAAAACATGCTGGCTATGCCCTTGCAACTCCCACTCTAAAATTACCCACCCCATCCAACCACTACCTTTCATTCCACTCCACTAACTACCTTGATTATAGCAAGCTCAGATGCTCATAAGCCTAGTAGTTATTATACAGCAGGAACTTCTTATTGTAACATTTGTTAATTATGTACTTCACAGATAAAGATTCTAGTTGTCTACTGATGTACTATGTTCTTCATCTGTAAATATGTTGCAAGTAATTGCTGTGTTATATTGTTAATCGCTATGTAATCCAATGTAACTACTGTCTGTTTATTTTAACTGTGGAGCTTTTCTCCCTGGGCCTCCACTGAAAATGGACCTACGTCCAGTCGGACACTCCCGGTCAACAAATGTAAATAAAATAAAATAAAATAAATAAAATAACTTGGAGAAATTAAAAAAGCGAGAAGAGACAGAATCATTGTCGGAGCAAATGACAAACCGCCACAAATAGGGAGTTTTTAAGAGCTGGTAACTCCCCTTAAACGGCAGATTACTGATTTGCTGTGCTGTGCAGTGAACGTTGGAAAAAGTCACGTAGGAGTCTCTCTCCATGGAAGCTATGTTGGAAGGTAGAAACCATCCTGAAATCAACCCCGTTCTAGAAAGTATGAATTTGAAGGGTATATTACTTGAGTTTGAGAATTACTTTGTTTTTGCAACCAAGGAAAGCTGGCTCCTTTTGTATATACTGTTGCAGTACACCTGAAGAGTTGAAAGTCATGTGCAGAGTGAAGCAGTGAAGCAGGCATGAAAGCACTTGTTGAACGGAGATCTGTGTTTTATTCTCCACATTTCTGCATACTTTTTTGTTGTCCTTCACAAATAGTCTCTGGTTTGAATTGTACTTTGGTATCCAGAGAATGTCTACACATGCAGAATCTCTTGCAGGTTTTGAACCAGAATACTCCAGCTGCAACTAAACAGAGTTTTTTTTTTTCGTGTGTGTGTGTGTGTGTGTGTGTGTGTGTGTGTGTGTGTGTGTGTGAGTGTCTGTGTTTTGTGTGTGTTGACTGTAAGCCTAAGATTGCAGCATTAAAGAAACTCTTTTACGTCCGTCCAGGTTGTGTTGTGTAGTATATGAATCCAGAATAACAGCAGAAGATAACCTAAATAAGCCTTTGAGTCAATGTGAGATAAACTCGAATTAGCAACATTGAATGAATGAATAAATAGTGACTAGTGCATGCACACTGCAGCTAATGCTCACCACTGTTGTGTACTTGCACTTCACCCCTCAATAAATGTGTTCAGTACCTTTTCCTGATAAGCATCTTACAATATGAACTTATCACTGGTTGTTGACAGTGGTGGCAGAGTATAATGGTGAGATGCACTATGCACTCTCACATCCACGAGGATATGGATGAGGTGGTCATATTCCATGTGGTTTGAATTTTATGGAAGTATATCATACTGTATGTAGTACAAGTTCTTGACAGAAAGGTGTTAGATCACTAGGAATCTTTTTGTACTAGCTTGCAGAGAATGTGCCGGTGCTGCTAAAAAGGAAATGATGGTTTTATATGGTCAACCACACTACCTGGAATTCCAGTTATTAACAACAGTGGTACCAGAGACATTGATATGACATACTTCTGTAAATTACTCTGCTCTGCCATGAGTAGAATTGTTAAGTAGCTACCGACTAGTCAAGCTGATGTGTTTTTTTTTCTAGCATACTGGCCCTCAGGACAACTGTAACAATCACACCTTCATCAGCGTGACACCCTGTGTTGTTAGCATTTGTGTCAGTTGTACACAGTAGCCTGAATTGTACATATGGACATTGTAAACATCCATTAGCAGCTATGACTGATACATGCATTGCTTATGATTTATTTAAGGCTGTGAAAACTTCTTGCTCAGTGTAGCAATTTTGGACATAACTCCCATAAAACTGTTGTTTTTGTATTTTTGCCTTGTAACCATGATATCATTAACTGGGTAATGTAAGAGCTGGGGAGTGAACTAATCTGAAGCAGGGAAGGATGGGATTCCCTCACTGCAGAAGCGTCCATCCTTAGTTGGAGGCCAAACTGTGAGATTGGTAAATTTTGTGCATTAACGTTGGACAGCAGGCAATCCTCTAAACAGTTCTGATGCATGGGAGCATTTGCCTTCATTTATAAGCATGTAAGTGCAAAGTTTACAACTGGTATGCATTTCTGGATTCTGAGATATTTTAGAATTAAAAAAAAAACTTTGCTATAGGTACAAAAGATGCACTGTCAGAAAATTCGTATCAGTCTTATATGTTTCTGTTAATAACATCAGACGTTATTTCATCACAGTGAACAGCATTGTTGCAAACAAATTAATGCATAACTCTGCAACAGAGCTAATGACAAGGATTATAAAAATTTCTCTATACTGCTGAGCTGTTTAGAGTTATTGCCTCTGTTTCAGGTTAGTCCTAACCTTTACATACTACCTGTATGATGTCTATATATTATCCCTGGGTTTGAATGTCTATTTCAGACTCACTAGTTTACTCCATTCTGCCAAAAACTCTGTGGCTGATTGGTTATTTTGAATTGTTGTGAGAGATGGATTTTGCCTCTGTCCTTTTGGCATAGGTTGTGGTTGAATATGACTTCTAAGATAAGTGTAATTACCTAGTTAAAAGTGAAATAAATATTTTTTATTCCTTTAAAGAAGTATTATCTACCAATAAGAAAAGAATGCCCTAAAGTTCACGTTTGAATAAACTGTTCAGTATTTCAATTGTGTAACTGTGAATATCTTTGCTGGGAACTGGTAAAAAAAAGAAATGGGTAGTATTCCAAGATATAGTACTCACTATATAGGGATTATGCATTGAAAAAGGATGGAAATAGCCGTGCATGATTCACAGACCTCAGTATAACTGTAGAAGCAACATGTTACTGTGCACCAAACCATGCATAACTGTGCAGACAACTATAATACACACCAGAGCTGTCACCTGATGCTGCAGTAGCAAGCAGTCTGTGTTTTGGCTATGAACAGGAATGAAGATACTGCACTACCTGTCTAACGCAGCTTCTGTTGCCAGCACTGGCTCAGTTGTATCAGGTGACAGGTTAGCTCTCTTAGAAAAGAGTGCAGGGCTATGCATGGGCATACAGAAAT